>NC_133133.1:38792065-39095095 GCF_048418815.1 Hemitrygon akajei
ACTACCTTAGAAGTTTGTGAAGATTCAACATGTCATCCAAAACTTGACAAACTTCTATAGGTCTGCAGTGAAGAGTATACCAACTGGATATACTACAACCTGGTATGGAAACACCAATGCCCTTGAATGGAAAAGCCTAAATAAAGTAGTGGATAAGGCCCAGGCCATCACAGGTAAAGCCCTCCCCACCATTGAGCACATCTACATGGAGTGCTGTCACAGGCAAGCAGCATCCATCACCAAGGACCCCCACCGTCAAGCCCATGCTCCTTTCTCACGCTGCCATCAAAGAGGTGGTACAGGAGCCTCAAGACCCACACACCAATTTCGGGAACAGTTATTACCTCTCAAATGTCAGGCTCTTGAACCAAAGGGAATAACTTCACTCAACTTTACTCACCCCATCACTGAACTGTTCCCACAACCTATAGACTCACTCTCAAGGACTCTTCATCTTACGATCTCGATGTTTATTGCCTGTTTTTTCCCCCCTCTTTTTTCCACAAATTCTCAGTTTAATTGCCTTTTGCACATTGGTGTTTGTCCGTCTAGTTGGGTGCAGTCTTTCACTGATTCTATTGGTTTTCTTTGTATTTACTCTGTAAGGCCTGCAGGAAAATGAATCTCCGGGTTGTGTATATGTACTTTGATAATAAATTGACTTTGTACTTTGAATAATGTAGAATTCCAGCATCAACATTTATAGGAGACAACTTAGGGCAGCAATAATGTTTAAAATCTACCTGAAGTAACCTGTCTAGCTAATAGTTAATCAGTATAATCTTAGTAAAAGAATAGTACCTCCCACACTCCACTGTTACATCAGAGAAAAATAAATGCTTAGGTCTTGGTGTTGAGCTTGAATCTGCAACTTAATTTGGTTCTAAGAAGTACCAACTGTCCTCCCACAACACGCTCCTACAGATTTTACCTCCTCTGATAAAATGGAAGCCAATCTACAATAAATATTTATAAAGTGAAAACTCCAATTAAGTAGTACCCTGAAAAACTGACGGACAATGGTGGATTGTGTAGAAACTGTATGAGTCCAGTCCAGGTCACTGCAGGCTGTTTATTCACAGGGATCTAAACAGAGGCTTGTTGAATACTTGCCGCCTGGAAATTCGGTTCACTGAATCCCCACTCACTGTTCCTGTTATACATGTGCTTCTTTCTCCGTTGATTTCCGTTGTTTGAATATCCTGGCTGCAGGGATTTAAGTTATGAACTGCTCACCAAAGAAGCAAAACCACAGCTTGACTTACAAACAAAATATTTAACAAATTCCTTCCAGCTTCCTGTGTGGTTTCTAGAATTCGGCGACAAAAACGTCTTGTAGCGACCCAATACAAAGACTCAGTGACATGCTCCAGGCTAGTGCTTCCCATCACAAAATGCAATTGTCCAATCTCAATCCATTTCCTGGTTGGAGTGGACTGACCGTAAAATCGAATGGCAGTCTACTGCAGTGGTAAAGTTGTGGCAGCTATCTATTGGTATTCAAGCTTCAAAAACCTCTTCCCCAAAAGCGAAATTCTGCCACCCCCTACCACCCCTCATTTGGAGTCTCGCAAAAGCTATTCCTTTAGGAGTAAAACAGGCTGCAGAAGCCAGATTCCAGTAACTTTTACAAAACAGTTCAACTTATTCATCCACTCGCTACATCGCTTATTGCTTTAACACAGTGGTCCCCAACCACCAGGCCGCAAAGCATGTGCTACCAGGCTGCGACGAAACGATACGATTTGGCGATATGAAACAATATGAGTCAGCTGCACCTTTCCTCATTCCCTGCCACGCCCACTGTTGGAACTTGGAACACACACGAGGTCATTACCCACGCGTCATCCATGTCAGCACAGGAAGATCAACTCCTCGAGTTTGCAGATGACGGTGGGCTGAGAAGTATGTTTGACATAACGTCTCTGCCGGCATTCTGGATCAAAGTCAAGGCTGAATATCCTGAGATAGCCACAAAAGCACTGAAAATGTTGCTTCCATTTCCAACATCATATCTCTGCAAAGCGGGTTTTTCTGCAATGAATGCAACGAAAACTAAATTGCTGAATAGACTAGACACAAAGAACCCACTTCGAGTATCGCTATCTCCCATCACCCCTCGATGGGACCGTCTTGTTGCAGGGAAACAAGCCCAGGGCTCCCACTGATTCAGCGATATTGGTGTGTTGCAATGATTTTATATGTTCATACGGGGAAAATACGCGCTGTGTGTTTAATATTAAGTTTGTTAGATAAACCCTTTTAAAAACAAAATTGAGTGTATTAGCTACTTATAAGTGACTTAGTTGACTTATCACCTATATACCGGTTGTGATTAACATCCCCCTCCACCCCCACGGGTCAGCCGGTCCGCAAGAATATTGTCAATATTAAACCGGTCCACGGTGCAAAAAATGTTGGGGACCCTGCTTTAACAGCTAAAACAAATTGATTCAATGGTTGGGAGTTTTTAGATTCTAGTAAGAGTTGAGCCTGATCTTGATACAATTTGTGTAGTAACCCACAATCTATGACTGAGGTCTGTTGCTTATTAGTGAAGTTAATGTCAAAGAATCAATGCTACACCTGCTGACTAAGTTTAAAAAACTGCTTGTTAATTGTTTGGTCAAGCATGGATTTTTTGCTTGGCTTACAAAGCTACACAAAAGAAGTTCAAATGAAAGTTACTAACTTGAAATATTCAAGATTCAAGTTTGAATTACATTTATTATCAAAGAATGCATAAATCATACAACCTTGAGGTTTGCTTACTCACAGGTAATCACAAAGCAGGAAACCTGAAAGAACCCAACTAAAGAAAAAGAGAAAAAATAGAAGACCAACACCCGAGGTGCAAGAGAAGGACAAAAAATACAAATCGTGCAACACACCACGAAGTGAACAACAACATTTGGAACCAAAATTGAGTCCTCAGATCCAGACCTCGAAGCAGCCCGGAGTAGGCCCAAAACCTCACTTAACAGTTCATCATATTAACGGGCAAAGTGCACAGCAGCCGGGGTAGTCTTCTTAGCCTCAGTACTATGGAGATGACTATCGCAGAGAACAAACAAAATTACCTCTTGCCATGGATCCCAACACCCTGTCTTTTCAGTCTATCTGGGCCAGCATTTAAATTGAGCAAACAAAGGAACAGCAAAAGGCTCTGGCACCCTGGAGAGAGAAGTAAAGATCGTGGAGATCGAGCAAAATTGGCTCTCTAGGCCAGTGTTTAAATTGTTTAAACAGCAAACCATACCTCGCACTAGGACCCAGGCAACAATGCAGCAAAAGGCTCCAGGCCTAGACAATAGATGCAGGAGTAGGCTATTCGGCCCTTCGAGCCAGCACCGCCATTCACTATGATCATGGCTGATCATTCACAATCAGTACCCCGTTCCTACCTTCTCCCCATATCTCTTGACTCCACTATCTTTAAGAGCTCAATCTAACTCTCTCTTGAGAGCATCCAGAGAATTGGCCTCCACTGCCTTCTGAGGCAGAGCATTCCACAGATCCACAACTCTCTGGGTGAAAAAGTTTTTCCTCAACTCCGTTCTAAATGGCCTACCCCTTATTCTTAAATTGTGGCCTCTATTTCTGGACTCCCCCAACATCAACATCAGAAACAGATCCCTCCAGACTAAGACTAATAGGCACTGGAGAAGTTTTTTCCCTACTGCGGTCACTTTGCTGAACAGTTAACTGCCGGTTAACTGTTGGCTAACTGTTACTTGGATTGCACTACCTGTATGTATAATCTATATTTTCATTTATATTTATCATTATTATTGTTATGAGCAGAGAGACAACATCTGCCGGAAGTAAATTCCTTGTATGTGCATAGGTACTTGGCGATTAAAGTCTGATTCTGATTCTGATGTTTCCTGCCTCTAGCGTGTCCAATCACTTACTAATCTTATGTTTCAATCAGATCCCCTAAAATCCCTCTAAATTCCAGTGTATACAAGCCCAGTCGCTCCAATCTTTAAACATATGACAGTCCCACCATCTCGGGAATTAACCTCGTGAATTCGCTGCACTCCCTCAATAGCAAGAATGTCCTTCCTCAAATTTGGACAGCAGAACTGCACACAATACTCCAGGTGTGATCTTACCTGGGCCCTGTACAACTGCAGAAGGACCTCTTTGCTCCTATACTCAACTCCCCTTGTTATGAAGGCCAACATGCCATTAGCTTTCTTCACTGTCTGCTGTACCTGCATGCTTACTTTCAGTGACTGATGAACAAGGACACCTAGATCTCGTTGTACTTCCCCTTTTCCTAATTTTAGACCACGCCACCCAGCAACTCGCTCTGAGCTCAGATTTCGTCACCCAGCCCAAAGTCATTCTCAAGCTCTTCAAATCAACTCAGCACACAGAACGATCCAACCTCGCACCCGGGCCAGTTGTATAACCACCAAATTTCCCGGGCCCGGGCTCCAACTTCTCTTGCCACCCAGAGTGAACTAACTTCACACCCACGCCAATTGTACAAACATCCAAACACCATCTGCAATGACTCTGCAACACGCCATTTCAGCTGATACCCCGAACCCACTTCACCATCGCTCGCCCCTTCACTGTTTGTGGCAATAATTTAACACAATTTACCTCAGAAAAGGTATATTTAGTGACGTTTTTAGTTGGAATTCCCTAGCTTTTTGACTACCAGAGATCTATTGCACACGTTCAGTGGTGACATCTTAACCGAAAGTGTTAAAGATGCATGTTTAATCTATTTCTATGCCATGGAAGAGAAATGAGAATGCAAATCACTTTTAACACCTCTACACCTGCTGCCTGACCAGCTGAATATTTCCAACACTATTTTTGCTTACATTACACTTTCAAAATTAGTTCCTCCAGGTCGTCACAGAAAAAAGAATCAAATGCTCCATAAATTTAATAATTTTAAACATAAAATACAAATTTCAATAAACTAAGAAATATTAAAACATTTCATGTGTTTTCTGCTGTCAATATCTTACCTTGCTATGTATAAACTTATTTGCATTGCTCTCATGGTATAATTGTTGTGAAGTGAAAATATCTTGCCAAGATTATTCAGCTTCACACAAACTACATTTGACAAAAGTAGCTAAAACTTTGCTAAATCCAAGCAAATGTTTTAACACATCTCAAAGCTCACAGACTGATAAGCAACCTGTACCAACATTGAATAATTCTATTGGCGTTATTATTTCACCTGCTTCAGGATAAATATATTTTTGGTTACATAAATTGACAGAGTGAATTACAATACATTTGCTGAAGAAAAGCAGTATTTGAAGAGTGGTGTTTATTGATTTTATTGTTTGTTAAGCTATATAGAAAAAAGTATTAAAAATTCTGAAGAATTATAAATTAAAACAATTAAAAACATTAAAAGTCAAGTTATTTTTTAAAAAGTGATCTGCATTCTTATTTCCATTACATGCCATGGAATACAATTCCCAATGCAATCGACATGATTTCAACCCAAAATCAGAATCAGGTTTAATATCACTGGCATACATTGTGAAGTGTTTCACTTTGCGGTTACAGCACATAACAATAAAAATTGTTTAAATTATAGTAAGGATATATGAAAAATAAATTAAGTAATGAAAGAGAGGAAAAAGAAATAGTGAAACCAAGTTCACGGATACATCGTCCATTCAGAAATCTGATGGCAGGGGGAAGAAGCTGTTCCTGAAACGTTCAGTATGTGTCTTCAGGCTCCTGTACCTCCTTCCTTGATGGTAGTAATGAGAAGAGGGCATGTTCTGGGTGATAGGGGTCCTTAATGAAGGATGCCGCCTTTTTGAGGCATTGCCTTTTTGAAGATGTCCTCAATGCTGGGGAGACTAGGGCCCATGATGGAGCTGGCTGAGTTCACAACTTCCTGCAGCTTTCTCAGATCCTGTGCAGTAGCCCCTCCATCGCTGATGATAATATAACCAGTTAGACTTCTTTCTATAGAATTTCTGTAGAAATTTGAGAGTGTCTTTGGTGATATACCAAGTCTCTGAAAACTTCTAATGAAATATAGCCACTATCATGCCTTCTTTGTAATTGCATCAATATGTTGGGACCAGTATTGACTTTCAGAGGTGTTGACACTCAGGAACTTGAAACTGCTCACCCTTTCCACTGCTGTTCCCTTGATTAAGATCAGCATGCATTCCCTTGACTTCCCCTTTCTGAAGTCCACAATCAATTCCTTGGTCGTACTGACATTGAGTACAAGGTTATTGTTAATACACCACTCCAGCAGCTGATTTATCTCACTCTTGTACGCCTCCTCGTCACCATCTGAAATTCTGCCAACAATAGCTGTGCCACTGGCAAATTTATAGATGACGTTTGAGCAGTGCCTAGCCATGCAGGCATAAATGTAGAGATAGTAAAGCAGTGGGCTAAGCAAGCATCCTTGAGGTGTGCCAGTGTTGTCAGCGAGGAGGAACTGTTAATTCTCATCTGCACAGACTGTGGTTTACCGGTGAGCAAGTCAAGGATTCAGTTACAGAGGGAGGTACAGAGACCTAGGTTTTGGAGGCTGTTGATTAGAACTGAGTGTATGATTGTATTGTACACTGAACTGTAATGACTAAACAGCAGCCTGACATAGGTATCTCTATTGTCCAGGTGATTCAAGGCCAAGTGGAGAGCCACTGAGATGGCAACAGCTGTAGATCTATTATGGCAACAGGCAAATTGCAGCAGGTCCAAGTCTTGCTTAGCCATGACCAACCTCTCAAAACACTTCATCACAGTAGATACGAGTACAGCTGGGCAATAGTTATTGAGGCAGCTCACCCAGTTCTCTTGGGCACTGGTAAGACTGTCGCTCTTTTGAAGTAGGTAGGAGCCTCCAATGGCAGCAGTGAGAGGTTGAAGATGTCCTTGAACACACCCACCAGTTGGATGGCTCAGGTTTTCAGAGCCCTACCAGGTACACCATCAGGGCCTGATGTCTAGCGAGGCTTCACTCTCTTGAAAGATGTTCTGACATCAGCCCCTGGGGCAAAGATCACAGGGTCACCAGATGCTGCAGAGATTCAAAGAGGGGTAGTTTTATCCTCCTTTTCATAGCGTGCATAAAAACCTTTCAGCTCATCGGGGAGTGAAGCATCACAGATATTTGTAATGTTAGGTTTCCTACATTCATTATGTAGGAAGTAATGACCTGCAAACCCTGCCACAGCTGATGTGCATCCGATTCCACCTCTAACCTCAATCAGAATTGTCTATTCGCTCTTAAAATAGCTTTCTGGACTTCTTGTATAGTCCTTGATCACCAGTCTGTGCCTACTTTGACCTGGTCCAAGACCCAAAAGGAGATTACACCTTTGGACCTATGGGGAAATTGCAGCAAGACTGAATTTTGCCACTGGTCTCTATGGGGACTCCAGTCATGGGGAGAACCGCCAACTCACCTCTTCAAACATGCCAAATAGTTACTACAACTTCACTTTGTACACCTCACTGGCGAAAATCCAGGACTTAACAATCATGTAAACAGCTGAAAGCCATGGTCCTAATCTGAAGTACAGTAGGCCCTCATCTGCGAGCTCCACATCGCGAATCGAGAAAACCTGGAAGTGCTCTTCCAACATGTATAGATTATTTTTCTTGTCATTATTCCCTAAACAATGCAGTATAACAACCATTTTACATAGCATTTACACTGTATAAGGTATTATAAGTAATTTAGAGATGATTTAAAGTAAATGAGAGGACGTGCATGGGTTATCATGAATCGGGATCAGTAAAAAAAAATCGGAAGTCCTCTTACTAAGTAAGTCAGAGCAGGTACATCCGCTATTATTTAGCGTCAGCTAGTCAAACATTTATCTTAGTATATAGTATATATTTTACCTTTCTATGCATATAAAACACTTAATTCAGTGCCGGGAATGTGCTGGTTTGATGTGGGGGATCAAAAACTCAAAACCCCAAAACCCAATAATTTAACCACTGCGTTGCTGAGTAATAATTGTAGCTTTCATTGGGGCAGGGCCTTTCTCACTTCATACTTTAAAATTGTTCCCATCGTTGACCGGCGTAACTTAACGCTTTTATAATGACCAATGGTGTTTCACCTCTTTCCAATCACTTTATTATTTCCACTTTATTTTCGATTATGATTATTTTCATGAACAGAAACACTGCGGATTCAGAGATCTACCACCGGGTCCTAATGTCCACCGCACTGAGACAGATTAAATAAGGTCAGGGTTTCCGCTGGGTCCTAAGGACCACCGAATTCAGACGGGTTGAATAAGGGACTTGAGCATCTGCGTTTTTTGGTATCCGCGAGGGGTCCCGGAACCAATCCCCCCGCGGATAAGGAGGGCCGACTGTACAGATTGAGTACTTCTTACTTGAAATGCTTTGGCTCAAAAGTGTTTTGGATTTTGGGATATATAATGAGAGAGCTTGGGATCGCCATCATTTCTGGCTCTACCAGAATTTATGTTCTACTGGTAAACAGTCTTTGTCCTACATTTCTTTATGTACTTAACAGTAAAAATTATCCTGTACCATTAATATAATTAAAATATAATGTGTGCAAGGTAACAAAAACAGCATCAGGAGAATACTGAGTCAATGCTGAACAACAAGCCACAGCAGCTTTTCAGTCTCCACCTATGATGCCGTGTTATGATTAAATAGGTTACAGTACACTGCATTTGTATTTTACTTTTTTTAGGTTTTACCTAAGGTATATTTAAAAAATCAGCATTGTAGACTTGTTCTGGTGTAGATTTTCATCAGTGATGATCTCAGCAATGAACTTCTCTGCTGCTTTGTGATCAGCAGATGCTTTAGCTTTAAAAGTTTAAGTTCTTTAAAAGATTAATGCCATGCCTTTTCTTGAATTTCTACAACCAGCCTGTTGAATATTGATAATTACCTTCAATTTTCCATCCGTAGTGATAGATCTTTGCTTGTTTCATGCTCAGCATACCGTTAAGCAGCACATGTTCACTCTGACAAATCCACCCTTTCAATATACAATCGCAATCTTCATTTTTCACTTTATACAGTGTTCTTCTTTTCACTAACTTCTATTGATTACATACATGAGGTCACTTCCCAGAACTACCTGGGGTGTGCAGAGACCTATACATCACCTGGAACCTTCCAAGCACGTTGTGATATTTTCCATTTGTGACACCATGTCAAAAAAATTTCAGATCTTGGGGGTTTTCGGATTTCGGAACTTTGAATAAGGGGTGTCAGTAAAACTCAGTACAATTCAGCCCACAATCTCAGTGTCAGCTTATGACGGGATTTAACGGGAAGGCAGATGGTGATGGCTTTGTGAGCATAGAAGATTAAGCATTCACAGAACAATGAGTGGAGATTGTGAACAATGGCAGTATTCAAAGCAGAACAAATCCAAGTGCTTATTCATTTTCCAGGGATTCACATTGAAAGTGATTCTGGCAATAGACCAGAACAGATGCAAATAATCTACACCATTCTTCATTATAATTTTATTACAGTTGGTCCAAGTTCAATCTGGCATTCAGTTCCCTGACGTACTTATTTTCTTTTTGATGTGTCTAATGATCTGTGGAGTACTTTCTGTTTTCAATTTACCTCAATTCCATTGCATAATATGATAAACAGTCCCTCAATGACCAGGTGGACACATGATCCAATGTTTATGGATCCACAACCAAATTATAGAGACTTCCTCACATAATGTGAGAAAACTGTATTAAATTGAGTACGAAAACTATCAAGAGGCAGTAATTAAGAAAAATATGGTCATTTAAGAAGTAGCAGTATATAGAGATAATTAAGCAAAAATATATCTCACTACTGGAAGAGTAGTACAAATTAACTTATTCAATGAGTTGAGGTAAATTAAAGATAGCTCTCTCAACTATTAGTGCTTACGCACTATTTCCATTTCCTTCAATTCTCTCAGGGATGCTGCCATTTAATCACTACAGTTTCACTGAGTCGGTAGAGTGGTGTTGGATAATTTTCAATGCACAATCAAAGCAGCAAAATTTTCATGATTAAATCCTTATATTGAATGTTTGCAGGCACCTACTGGAAGCTATGCAAGGATAATTGATCAGAAATGATGAATCTGGCAGATTTTCTTTCCTCCATCTCAGGTATAACAGACGAAAGTGTGCTCTTTTTAATAGGACCCCCCCCCCCACTTAGATAGATAGATAGATAGATACTTTATTCATCCCCATGGGGAAATTCAACATTTTTTCCAATGTCCCATACACTTGTTGTAGCAAAACTAATTACATACAATACTTCAAGTTCTGTACTTTGGCTCTTCAATACATTTTGTTTTCTTTTTTTCCCTAACCTACAATTCAAAAGGAGAGAAATGCAACAGTTCAGGCGTTGTGGCTCCATTAGGAGTGGTGTCCTCATTCACTGCTTTACTTCACTCAGACTGTTTATAAATCCAGAAGTTTTTGTTTAAATATAAAAACAGAAAAGTTACTGGATGCTGAAACAAATAATTTAGCCAACTAATACCAGGAATGTTTTAACGCCTTTCCTCCCATATAACTATCCCTGTCTGGGGCTCAGGAGAATTACACCTTTCATCTGGTTTCTGGAGAACAACAGCACGGTGCAGACAACCTGACAAGGAATTTAAACTACCAACTACGTGCAACAAATGGGAATGGAGAAAATAAATTTTATGCTATTGCAGAAATATTGATTTCATTCTTTTTTATTAAATAGAAATTCTAAGCCTTTGGTTTGTTTGAGTTGTGGATTATTTTACATTGTTGAGAGAGGGAAGTTCTTGTGTAAAACGTTTACTTAAGATAATTTGATGCCAGGTGTCGGCACAGACACAGAAGCTAATCCTCTTCATCTGGATCAGAACTGGTCAGTAAAGATGATACAGGGGAACGTTTCCTGAATATTGAGTGTAGCCTAGTGACGTAGCTCATAGAACCACTGCCACAAAGTGCCAGAGACACAAGTTCATTACTAACCTTGGGTGCTGTGTGTGTGTAGCTTGCACTTTTCTCCCTGTGAAGATGTGTGCTGTCCCTAATTGCTCTAGTTGCCAAATAAGTTGCCCTTAGTGTTAAGGTCAGTGGTAGAATCTGGGAAGAGTTAAATGAGAATGTGGGGAGAATAAACCATTAATACAGGATTTGCATTAATGATGTCGAGGATTGCTGCAGCCTCAGTAGGATTGCCAGTTTCCATACTGCAGGTCTATTCCAGAGGCAGCTTCGGAATCCATTACCATTTAGATAATAAGGTCTCAATTTATAACTTGGAGCAAGGCTTTGACAAAATGTGAAAAAAAAAAGCTCAAAGCTAGAACAAATTAATGTATTTCAGAATGTAAACAACTTTAAAGACCAGAGATGGTAATGGGAATTGGCTACAAATAAATATACATTTGTTTAAATCTTAAAACAAATTCTGCAAATTGTGACAAAATGGCATTGAAATACATCTCAGACTCATAGTGTGTAGACATTTTCAATAACAGTATTTTTGTAATATGTTTAGTACACCTCAGTTTAATTGGAACATCGTCATACAAAACCTACCATAGTCCCACGTAAAGGGACAAATATTTTTCTCTTTGTGATAGATTATGAGCATCATGGAAGTGGAAAGCATAGTAGAGAAGTTTTGAGATTCTGGTAGCAATCTATAAAGCTTAAAGACATAGCCACCAAGGACAGTGATAAATTCAATGGTGCGCCAAACCCCAGACATCTCAAAGGTGTATTGGGCTGGAGGAAAGGTTTGGTCAAGGCCAATGAAGTGTATGAAATGTCAAGAGCAAAAATCTCAAACTTGTCTCACTATTTGATATGATTGTGCCTGCACTGCTCCAGACCTCATCACCTTTTCCATACCAGATCCCCTTAGGATTAACACATCAGGTCGACCATCATCCACAGGAGGAAAAGAATTGTCAATTGACAACAACCGCATCAAACATCAACAATTCCTTTCCTCCCACAGGTGCTGCTCAACCAACTGAGTTCCTCCAGCAGATGGTTTGTTGCACCAGGTTCCAGGATCTGCAGTCTTTTGTCACTCCAGTTCCCTGTAGGCCTCAATGACACATTCTTTTACAAACTTAATCTACACCCTTTTTAAATACCTCCAAGGATCAATAAGCTCAGAATGGAGTTTATCACTGGGGAGCTGAGTGTGTGGTATTGGCCTAATAAAACAAAATTATTCGTCCCAATGCTAAGTTGGTAGAAATTTTTGATCTTCCATTACAGATGATGCCTTTATCCGCTAAATATTTCCACCACTTTTCTATTTCAGTTTCACAGTGTTTGCAATTTTTTTCCTAATTTTCATTTCAAATAATTATTTGACAATTTAAAAACAGTGGGGTAATCAGAAAGAGGGGTCCCCGAAGACTATGACAAATTCTGAAGATGCACTGTGGAGATTATTCTGTCTGGTTGTATCAGTGTCTGGTAATGGAGGTTCCGATGGACAGGACTGAAACAGGCTGCAGAGGATTTTAGACTCGGCCAGCTCCATCATGGGCACCAACCTCCCTGTCACTGAAGACAGCATCAAAGGCAGGGGCTCATGAAGGCGGCTTGCAACGTTAAGCACTCTTGCCATCCAGGACATGGCCTCCTCTCATTATTACCATTAGGGAGGAAGTACAGGAGCCCGCAGACACAGACGCAACCTTTTGGGAACAGCTGCTCTCCCCCCCCCCCCCCCGCCATCAGATTTCTGAACGTTCCATGAACACAACCTCACTATTTTGCTGTCTTTTGCACTTTTTATGTATTTTTAAATCTTTTTGGTTCCTTAAGGTTGTTATACGGGTTGGAGGGGGGAGAGGAGGACTGGTAATAAGGATAAGCTCTGCACTACCTATGAAACGCTCCCAAAGGCATTCACCTCAAATAGCCTCTGACAACCAAGTCCAGCTCCTGGCCTTGAAGTAAGGCTTAGCTACTAAGCCCAGTGGAACTGTTTCTACTGACAGGAGGAGTAAAGGTGGGTTGCTGGCACCTTAAAATAAGTCACTTTGGGCAGTGGGAGTCATCAACCGTAGCTGGCAGCTCATTTGGAAAGAAAGCTCTGATTGCAAACCTCCGCTGGCTTCGGCTATACCCACTCATAGGAAGGGCTTCGGGAGTAAACCCAAGGAAATTGTCACAGCTGAGGTCTCTCAGGTAGTCCTACATTGAGTTTAGTTCTCACAGCTCCCTCTGAGACTCACTTGGCCACACTGACAGAAGCAGGTGGCGGCCACACGTTCTTCTGGAATGGACACGGCAGCACCGAGCATCGCAAAGTAGGAATCTGATCTGCTATCAAGAGCCACTTTGTCCAAAAGCTTACCAGTCTGCCAAAAGGATTCAGTGATCGTCTAATGACCATAAAACTACCACTGAGGAACAAACACAAAATCACGCTGATCAGCGCCTACGGCCCGACGATAACCTACCCAGAGGATGCCAAAGCCAAGTTCTATGGAGAGCCTGATTCCCTGATTGTGACTGTACCCAGGTCAGACAAGCTCCTTGTCCTTGGAGATTTCAATGCTTGGTAATACCTGGGATGGAGTCCAAAGGCTCTATAGGGCAGCCAAATGGAAGAGCCACAGCCTGAAAACCTGTGTCATGAACGACGTCCACCTGGCAAACCATAACAAGATGTCTTGGATGCATCCTCACTCTAGGCACTGGCATCTGATTGACTATGTAATCACCAAAAGGCTGATGGTCACAGTGACCAAAGCCTTGTGTGGCAGGGACTTCTGGACAGCTCACAATCTGATCGTTTCCATTCAATGTCCAGATTCAACTCAAACGATGTCCACAGGCAAGGAAATGTGCCAAAAAGCTCAACATCAGCAAGCTGAAATTGGGTACTATAGCAGACTACCTGGTTAAAAGCCGCCAGTCACAGCTCACCAAGGTTCATCTTGGAGGGCATGTTGGCAAAGACTGGGCTGCTTTCAGAGATCCCGTTCACTCTGCCTCCTTCGAGGTCCTCAGCCATACAAGATCGGTTAGATGAGAATGATAAGGAGATAAAAGCTCTCCTACGGGAAAAGCACAGGCTATACAGACACTATCAGATCAATCCTTCCTGTATCTCCAAGTTAGCATTTCCCAATATGCACTGAATAGTTCAAGCCAAACTTAGAAAGATGCATGACTCTTGGCTCTGCAAAAAGGCTGATGAGATTCAGGGCTACATTGATAGAACTAAACACGGTGTGACCCTCAGCCTTCTGGGACCTCGCCGCTCCTAAGCTCAGATGGCAACACACTCATCACCGAGAAGCCCAAGATTCTGAACAGATGGGCAGAACATTTTGAATCTGTGCTGAAGAGACCATCCACCACAAGCGAGGAAGCAATCAAGTAGTCATCAACCATGAGATGGCCTCTCTTTCCCAAGAAGAGGAAGTCAAGAAGCCAATAGACCAGCTGTCAAGTGGCAAAGCTCCTGGAGCAGATGCTATACCAGCGGGGGTCTACATAACAGGCGGTCCACTCATCACCAGCAAACTGACAGTTTTTCCAGTCCTTCTAGGAGAAGGATTAGATTCTGCAAGAAATGAAAGATGCATCCATTCTACACCTGTACAAGAGGAAGGGAAACTGCCAAGCATGTGAAAACCACAGAGGCATCTCTTTGCTCTCAGTAGCCCGGAAAATCTTAGCCAGATTCCTGCTAGACAGGCTATATGCTCACTGGAATGAGGCCATCTCCTAGAAGGTCAGTGCAGCTTCAGGAGAGGAAGAGGAGCTAGCGACATGCGAGACAACTGCAGGAAAAATGCCAGGAGCAGAACAGACAGCACTGCACCACCTTTGTCGATCTTACCAAGGTCTTCAACACCGTGAGCCGAGAGGGATTATGGAAGATCATGGCGAAGTTTGGTTGCCCTGGCAGATTCATCACCATGGTCATGCTTCACCAAGGCTAGTGCCAATTTTGAGAGACTACGTGACACTGTCTGGGGGTGAAGAGGAATTACTCTTTAGACCCAGCTGGAAGTTTACTGCACTGTCATCATACCGACCCTCCTCTTCACATGCGAAACGTGGACTGTGTACATGATTCATTGCATAGACTGAACCACTTCCACATGTCATGCTGACGGAAGATCATAAAAATCAATTGGCAAAACAGAATTCCTGACACGGAAGTGCTGCCTGCAGCAGACATGCCCACCATCCACACACTGCTGACGAAACAACAGATGGGCGGCCATGTCGTCAGATGATCGCATCCCCAAGCAGCTGTTCTTCAGGGAGCTGTCCACAGGCGAGCGCTCTCCTGGTGGTCAGTGAAAATGATTCAAGGACACGCTCAAGGCCCTTGAGATCGACCACACCTCTCGGGAACATGCAGCCTTGACCCGCTCATCCTGGTGCAGACTTCTCAATAAAGAATCACAATGCTGAAGCAAAAGGGAAAGGACTACAGTGGAAAGAATGCACAGCAGGCACCTCATCTGCAGACTCTTCACACACTTGCCCCACGTGTGGGTGGTACTTCCCAGCCCGGATTGGACTCATCAGTCATCTCCAGATACAGGAACAACAAACACACCCACCCGCAGACGTCAGCAGTCCTCATCGTTCGTGTTGGACCCGCACACACATTGAGTTCAACGCTGACTGGCAACACCTGTCACACTGCTGATGCCAAACTGGATCAGGTCCCTGCCGTTCCTTCGGGTTCATCAGTTGTGTGGAGAGAGGGAACTTGCTACAGGGGCAACAGCTTGCTCTCCATATCGTACTGCCCAGACTTGTGTATCTAGACAGCTAAGACACAACATACATGGTCGGTCCCCACCAACGGAGACCTTGCTCATATCTTAAAACATAGTAATATTTTATATACTACATTGTACTGCTTGCCACAATAAAAATCAAATTTCACAAGTTTCACAACAGTGATAATAAATCTAATTCTGTATGCCAGAAACTGGCTGTGTTTTGAGATGATATTGCCAAGAAAAAACATGCAAATTGTAAAAGGTAGATCTTTCAGCACAAGAGATTAGTACAGAAATGAGAAGGGAAGTCATTGATAATCTCAATCACAAAAGGTGTAATTAGTAATAAGGTGTTCTATTACCATGGCAGAAATGCAAAATTATTTCATAGACAAGATGGTGGTCATGGTGAGGTTGGATTTCAAAATCACAATTGTGAGAAAGGCTAGCATGAATTTGGGAGGCTACTCCCTCAAGGTGTTTAAGTTACAACTAAGCAGGGTGAATGTCGACACTTACCAGGGTGAAATACGACTTGAACCACAGAGTTATTCCATTTTGAATGTGGGGTATGATTTCTTTATCAACCACATAAGAAGTGCTGCTATATTACGTGAAATGCTCCTTCACAATAACTGGTGACGAAATTGGATCATGCTTGCCCATGAGAAACCTTCATCGGGTAACGGTGTTTAGGACGACAATGAATGTCCTCCATCTCTGTCTGTTCACACCGTCACACACAGATGTAGAAGGATACTTCATTGCTGTTTCCTTAACAATGTTTTTTGACCAGTCAGGATTGTTAGCCCTGAGTTGAAGCCCCAAACCTGGAGGACTGGTGACACTGGCCTTTATCTTCTGACCTGTTTGGCATGGGGGTCCCGACCAAGAGCCAAAGCACCAGGCGCTGACTCCGGCCAATATCGCTCTCTGGGTCACTGAGGCACGCAAGCCTCCAAACCCTACAGCAAGGCTGTGGTCCTCCTGGAAGTAACTCTGGGGCAATTTGGTTTTAATATCACAGCTCTGGCTTGGGATCGCTACAAGTCTAGACACTTTCTAACTGTTGATCCTTCTGATCCCATGCACAAGCCTCCAAGTTTAATTATATTAATACATGAAATTAGTTTTCCAGTCTTATCCCACTTTCCAACTCTTGTCCAGAGTATTGAAGGTTATAATAATTCATGTGCACATTGAAGCATTTTCAAAAATATGATGGTGTTTCTCCTTCCACTACCCTACCACCTAACAATGCTGGTACTTTCCCCATCTGAAAGAAATGCTCATGTCTAATTCTTCCAGCAAGTACTACAAACCTTCACTCCATATTGATTACTCTATCATGGGAAATTACAGCTGAGGACTAACTTCAGTTATAAACACCAATTAAATCTTTCCTCACTGGCTTACAAATAACCCGTCTAAATAAAAATGCTCCACCACGGCCCACCACTGCAAATTTCACCACAATAGGTTCTCCTTTCCTAAGTATGCACTATAAAATGAACTGTTGTTTGTCTGGATTAAGCTGACATTGGGGGAGTGAGAGGTACTGTAAATCAGTACGGGACAGGCGGGTCGATTATAGCAGTGGAGATTAACACCTCCATTGGGAGTCGGTAGTGTAACTACACTGAGGGGATTCTGAGTGCGTCACGAGGAAAGAACGGTTGTCCTGGTGACCAGTGACTGTTGTTCCTGGTATAACAAGGTCGAGTTTCCCTATAAATGACCCCAAAAATAAAACCTACACAATTTGATGAAACTTGTCCAAACGAGACTCACACTGGTAAGTGCCCAGTCGAATGTTCAGACAGACACGGTCTCTACAGCATTTCACTCTGGAAGAGGTCTGTATTGGCATAGATTCTGGCCATGTCACCACTGAAACATATTCTACCTATCATTTTTAAGTTAAGAAGAGTCTTTACTAGAGAAATTTTCCTGATGTTATTAATTGTATTTCAACTTCACCCTTCATCAATTCTTAAAACTTTCTCTTCCTGATAACATTATTAACTTGTTCAATCGTCTGTCTGATTCTTCTTCTTAAAGCCCACGTAGAAATCGTAGCTCAGAGTTCAATGAAAATTCCCACAATTAAAGTAATTAACTCAATAAACTCCTGCGTGAGCTTTTTTTTACACTTTTCGGATTGTAGGTTGCATTAACGAGAACTTTCTAACTTGTCAATGGATAGCATATTTTATTTCCGTTCACTCTTAAAAGATTTTGCCTAGTGGAACCTGTGTGCGTAACGAAATACACAGCCTTAATCCGAAAGATTCAAATACAAAACACGACAATATTTCGGCTGCTATTGATTTGATCAAACAATTTATCTTTATCTTAGTTGAAATTAATGGAAAGGCTACACGCCGAACTATCGATATTGTTAAAATACTTGAAGATTAAATTTAGGTAATCAGAACCCTACTTGAAACAATTTTTTCAAAAAACGTTACGTATTTAAGGTTTCTATATTCGTTTCATTCACGTTAAAGGAACGTGAATGCATGTTGAATAAGCTGCACATTTTTTTTAAAAAAAGAGGTAAGTCTAGACTGGATACCACCATTGTAAATAGGTATGATGCACCAGCCCCACATATTGTTTGGACCACATTCGAGATGCTAAAGCAACGTATTAACAGAATATTCAAGTATGTCGTCTTCACCTTATTTCCTTAATGCTTTCCAATTTGCACATGATCTCCTGCTCTTCGGTCATGTTGCTTGCAGCAGATGTGCAGTGAGAATGAGAATAACTGCTAACAAAAGAAGTCTCCCTGTAGCAGCTTCACACATCTCACAGTGAGCGAGCACGCAATCAACACTAGACCTCGGGAGTTGCAGTTCTTCCCACCCAGAACAGAAAGAAAATTCCCGAGTACAAACTACTACTCCCGTCAGGCCCTGTAAACCTCCTCACTTCCTGTTATTCAGGACTCCTCTGGGAAAGTAGGGAAAGGAAACCCTCAGAACGTTTCATTCTCTTTTAACACTTCGAAGGGAAAAAAACTACTCGGTTAAAGTGAAACTTCACAAGCTGTGATTGTGTTTTTTAAAAAAAACTTATTCAAATGTTTACTCATCACGATGAGCGTGTTTAAAATTTTTCTGAAAAAATGCTTAAGTCTAAACGGTGAAAAGCTATGCTGTGTGTAAAATACGTCTTCGAAATGCAAAACGAAAATTTTTTTGGGAGTTGTAGCCTTTTCAGATTCTAATCCTACGTCAAAAATATTAGCTTGCATGTTTTCTGGTGTGGATGTGGTAATTTAATCCTTAAATGAATTTGTTACATTTCCTCGCTCTGTTTTTTGTTTTAAAAATATTCTTCCCAACCGTTCAATAGTAATTGTCGTCACAAGAAAGAGAACCGCTCACAAATGGGAAGAATTATTTTAAATTGTTAAACAGCTGCACACGAAATCTAGCCAGCAAGTGAAGGATTGATTTTTTAAAGTCAACAGGTCAAGTTGCATCTTTAGGTACAGGAACAAACTTATTTTTTTCCAGGTTGAATACCTTGCATTAGAAGAGAAAATAAAGTAGTATTGACGTGTAGGGATGGAATGGATAGGACAAAGTCATCATTGATAAAATGACGCCAGGTTTGTCCTGGGATCAGTAGGAAATGAGACCACGTGATTGACAGGTTAACAGATATGGAGAAGAAAAAAGCTTTGAAATGAGAGCAGTTTGAAATTGAGAACAGACAGAGGTAAGTAAAAGTTGTTACACCAAATTGGATGCAGTACAAAAAACACAAGAAGATAAGAGCACAATAATAAAAAAGCAATAAATATATAAGATACCTTGTATATACATTGATTCTATGTCAATAAAGTGGTGCTAGGCACAGGAGTGTTTGTACATAAGACGAATGACAGGACATAAAGTACTGCTGGTGGGTTAGTTGGGTAGTGGTGTTGATCAGCCTTACTGCTTGGGGAAAGTAACTACTGTTGAGTCTGGAGGTCCTGGTGTGGATGCTATATAGCCTCCTCTCTCTTAGGAGGGGGACAGACAGTCCATGAGCAGGATGGGTGGGATCCTTCATGATGTTACTGGCCCTTTACCAGCATCTTTATGTATACTGGCCCTTTACCAGCATCTTTATGGATTCCTGTTAAATTGGACACAAAAAGACCAGTACATTTGGACCCAGCTAAGCAGCTGCCCCAATCAGTCAGTTTCATTGGAATAGTTAAGGTGTAAAAAGACAAGTTGCCATTTAATTGAATAACAAATTGTGTATTTAAATGAAATATAGAACAGATTAGAATGCTATAAATAATACTACAGTACTCTAAAACTTTGTATTAGTTCCTAATAGTTATCAATGGAAGAATCCAGCTTACACTGCCATATTCTTCCAGTCGACTGAAAAAAATCAGCATAGACACCTGGTGTGGATAATGGGCAGCCTTCATGTAATGCTATCGATGATTGCATCCTCCAAATCTTAATTTTCATTGTAACATTCAAGATGAATGTCCGTATCTTCAGTTTCCTCATAGTCCCTAACTTGTTGAAGTAGTGAAATAGTTTACTTTTCATTCCTGCCCATTTCTGGCATCTCCAAACCTGAAAGCACAGTGAGCTAAACAATTCTGGTTTGTCTTGCTGCTTATTTCCCACCAATTATCAGTGACAGCAATCATTGCTTTTTGAAAACAAGCACACGCAGTTGACACTAGTTTAAAAACTGTTTATTCTGATCACGGTGCACCTACTATGTAACGGCCACAGAAGTGCAAGTGTCTGAAGCTGGTTAGAAATTGTTCAGCGACAATTTCAATTAAGTGGTATAGTGTCCAAAGTAAATGAAAGGAATCCCAGCTATTTTCTTGATTAGCTTTAGTGATTTGTGATGTCCCAATTAAGCAGTTGTCCTGATTAACCGATGGCCCAATTAACCAGCATCCACTGTATATGCTGGTGCCGGTGAATCATTGGGCAGTTGTAACTACCCGTGTAGAGCTTTCCAGTGAAGTTTCCGTGCCATGCAATGATGCAGCACGCTAGGACGCTCGCTACTGTACATCTGTAGGACACAAATAGAGACGTGCATAGTCCAGCTCCCTCCAGCCTCCTCAGAGAGTAGAGATATTGGTGAGCTTTCAATTTTAAAATAGAATTCAGTATTTAGCCTGGAAGGCCGCAGTGTGCTCAGAAGGAAGATTAGGTGACGTTCCTCAAACTTGCATAAGCAGGAGTTCACAGACAAGTTGATCAGAGCAGGAGTTACAGTGACAGGAATCGGGAAGGTCAGAATCAGAATCTGTTTTATATGACATGCAATTTGTTCTGACCTACCCCTATGGGCAGAGTACAAACCTTAGTGTAGACTGGGCTCATGCTAGTCTGTAACATTGTCCTTTCCTGGGGCATGCTGAACCTTGCCCCCCCCCCCCCTTCAAGCTTCCTACTGGAGTGGAGCTAATATACTTCTAATGAGAAACTGTTCAACCTATAGTGCCGACATCCCAAACCAAAACTCACTCCAGACTCAATCACTGAGCTGTTACATGCAGACAATGTTTACATTTATACACATTTGGTGGTCTGTGTTCAAGAAATCATCAACTCATTCACAGAAGCAGATGTGTGGATAGTGCTTGCACTAGCAAGACACTTGTACTTTACCAATCTGCCTTCTCTGTACACTGCCTCTGATATTAAAGATTCAGGACACGACCTTGTGGAATGTTGTACATTTCACGCATCCCAGAAGCCTTTTTGGTTAAAGGAACAATAGTGCAGACTATCATCTAAATGGGGAGAAGGTTCAAACATCAGAGGTGCAGAGGGATTTGGGAGTCCTCGTGCAAGACTACCAGAAGGTTAATTTACAGGCTGAGTCCGTGATAAAGAAGGCGAATATAATGTTGGCATTTATTTCAAGAGGAATAGAATATAAAAGCAAGAAGATAATGCTGAGCCTTTATAAGACACTCGTCAGGCCGTACATGGAGTATTGCCAACAGTTTTGGGCCCCATATCTCAGAAAGGATGTGTTGTCATTGGAGAGAGTCCTGTGGAGGTTCACGGGGATGATTCCAGGAATGAACGGGATTAACATATGAGGAGTGTTTGGCATTTTGGAAGGAACTGGACTCTCTGATGGTGGTGTCTGAAAAGAGGATGCTGTCCAAGTTGCATGCCATCTTGGACAATGACTCCCATCCACTCCATAATGTACTGGTTAGGCACAGGAGTACATTCAGCCAGAGACTCATTCCATCGAGATGTAACACTGAGCGTCATAGTAAGTCATTCCTGCCTGTGGCCATCAAACTTTACAACTCCTCCCTTGGAGTGTCGGACACCCTGAGCCAATAGGCTGGTCCTGGACTTATTTCCAGTTGGCATGATTAACTTATTATTATTTAATTATTTATGGTTTTATATTGCTATATTTCTTCACTATTCTTGGTTGGTGCAGCTGTAACGAAACCCAATTTCCCTCAGGATCAATAAAGTATGTATGTCTGTCTGTCTGTATTCACTGGAATTTAGAAGAATGTGCGGAAATCTCATTGAAACCTACCGAATGTTGAGAGGAGTAGATAGGGTGGATGTGGACAGGATGTTTCCATTGGTGGGGGCATCCAGAACTAGATGGCACAGCCTCAAGTTTGAGGAGTGCCCCTTTCGAACAGACTTAACAATGAATTTTTTAGCCAGAGAGTAGTAAATCTGTGGAATGCTTTGCCATAGACTGAAGTGGAGGCCAAGTCCATGCATATGGTTAAGGCAGAAATTGATCATTTCCTGACTGGTTAGGGCATCAAAGGATATGGTGAGAAGGCTGGTGAGTGGGATCTGGCATCAGCCATGATAGAATGGCAGAGCAGACTCGATGGGCTGAATGGCCTAATTCTGCACATGTCTTTTGGTCTAAGGCACCTTTCAGCAAAGAAGAGAGATTGTGATGAAGTTCATCATTGCCATTATTGTCACTGTAGCTGACTTGAGGAAAAAGGTATTGAGGATCAAGACTTCAAAGCTGGCATCAAACTCATGGTGTCTTGGCCAGCAGCGATCCCTGCCATCCACGGGCTCTTCATGTATGTGCATGTTTTCTATGTTTCTATACAGCACTGTGCAAACGTCTTGGGCACCCTAGCTATATAAATATGCTGAAGACTTCTGCATGGCTCTGTATATTCTTTCTACAAAATACTCTCAGTCCATCAGTCCACCAGTAGAATAAGCAAGTTTATGCCCTGGCCTAGGCCCAATTCTGAGAGCCTGATAACATTCAATTTCTCCATTAGACAGGCTACATCAGTCACGTGCCTGCTTAATGAAGAAACGGAAACAAACACTAATCCACAGGAAAAGATTACCAAGTGGACAGAGCAGTTTCAAGGATACTCTCAAAGCCCTCGTGAGAAAATGCAGTAACCACCACTGATTCTTAGCAACCATTGTATCATGATGGCTTAAAGTAGAGAAGTAGCATTTGGGATAGTACTGAGAATGTTGAGTCCCCGCATCAGAATCACAGTATAAATGGCAAAAGGCTGTACTTCCTCTCAAACTACCCATTCTTTGAAATTTCCTGCCTCATCTGTGTCTCTAGCCCCCATACCGATCTCAACAGTCACCTCAGAACCCATAGAGCATTAGAGGAATCAAGTTAATCCTGAGTAATAAGAATAATTAGTTCTGTACAGCATCATAGGTCAAGTGACTTATTCTTGTGCTACACTGTACTACACAGTAGTGGCCCTTCGGCCCACAATGCTGTGCTGAACATGTACTTTAGAAATTACCTAGGGTTATCCATAGCCCTCTATTTTCCTAAGCTCCATGTGTCCATCCAGGAGTCTCTTAAAAGACCCTATTGTATCCGCCTCCACCACTGTCGCTGGCAGCCCATTCCATGCACTCACCACTCTCTACGTGTTTAAAAAAAACAAACAAACAACGACAACTTACCCCTAACATCTCCTCTGTACCTACTTCCAAGTACCTTAAAACTGTGCCCTCTCATGTTCGCCATTTCAGCCCTGGGGAAAAGGCCTCTGACTATCCACATGATCAATGTCTCTCATCATCTTATACACCTCTATCAGGTCACCTCTCATCCTCCATCGCTCCAAGGAGAAAAGGCTGAGTTCATTCAACCTATCCTCGTAAACTAGACAAATTGTGAAGGAGCACTTGGTGTGCACTCTAACTTATGCCCCCTTTCCTCATGACGAAGTCAGAGATTTCACAACTTTCACTACTTTATTAATGAGAAAAGAAACTCACTACTTGTTAATAATTGTCCTAACTAACTGGATTTGTTTCAGCATCAGATAATTGGTGAAATGTGTAAATGTCACAATAGAAGTGAGATTTCATTCACAAAATATTTCAGTTCCTCATAGGGACTAATTTTCCGAGCCATCAGGAAACCATTTTGAAGATCAGAAATTTATCTATAGCCTTAAGGATTCTTCAAGGCAGAACACACAAAACCCAAGTATGAGTCTGTGATGTCCAGTGCTATCATGTTTGCTGTTGTGTGCTGGGGCAGCAGGCTGAGGGTAGCAGACACCAACAGAATCAACAAACTCATTCGTAAGGCCAGTGATGTTGTGGGGGTGGAACTGGACTCTCTGACGGTGGTGTCTGAAAAGAGGATGTTGTCCAAGTTGCATGCCATCTTGGACAATGTCTCCCATCCACTCCATAATGTACTGGTTAGGCACAGGAGTACATTCAGCCAGAGACTCAATCCACAGAGATGCAACACTGAGCGTCATAGGAAGTCATTCCTGCCTGTGGCCATCAAACTTTACAACTCCTCCCTCAGAGTGTCAGACACCCTGAGCCAATAGGCTGGTCCTGGACTTATTTCCACTTGGAATAACTTGCTTATTATTTAATTATTTATGGTTTTATATTGCTATATTTCTACACTATTCTTGGTTGGTGTGACTGTAACGAAACCCAATTTCCCTTGGGGTCAATAAAGTATGTCTGTCTATTTCTGACAAAACTATTTTTGTATCGAAATTCATACCCTCAAACTACGATAGCCATATACTGCAACTTAACTCTAAGTCATTAAACATTATTAATGCAGGAAAGAACATGGATCGTCACCAAAAAAAAAATGCTTATGCTGGGAATGGAAAATTTGTTTTCTAAAATTGTGTATCTGAAGAGACAATCACATCAAGGAATTCTTAAGTTCATGTTTTGGACACTATTGAGCCAATAAAGAGTTTTAGAAGGTATCATTCTCAGATAAGTATGCACACAAACCTTGTAATAATTAATCTCAAGTCCATAAAACATCTATTTCCATATCTATTTTAATTTAAATTTAAAATCTCAGCTGTTATAAAATGTGGAACTTAGTTTGAAACTCTGCATCGTTCCTAATTAAAAGTTTGCTACCCCATTCTCTAATTGGTGTCAATGTGAAAAGAGCCAATCAGAAGAAAGCAGAAGCACTCACAAATCAATTACAAATCATTGCAGTCTTTTATTAGCTCTGATGAAGGAAAATTCGATCCTGGGTGCTGTTCTGGCTGTATAAGATGCCAACAAGCTCAACCAGTAGAACCCATTGAGGGGGCTGTTGAACGTGGGCTAAAGAGAATGCAGCAGTGCATTGAATGTGGAAATTGAATAAAAAGGAATTGAAGCTTAAATCAGTATGAGGCATGTTGACTTTGGGACCCTTAATAAAGTTTACTCACTTTATAATGACAAATAATGACTACTTATTGAATGCATGAAGAAATTGGAACAATGTCTTTTCCCAAGATAGTTACTTCAGAACAGAAAAAAAATGTCCATTGACTGAAAACTATTTTCCAATCTCATTCAAAAAGCTGTATGTGCCCAAAGAAAGCACGATGTAGGTAAATCTCTTCCTCATATTAAATGCTAACGTAATCTAAATTTGGTAGGTAGGAAAACTGATGTGTGGGTTGATTCTGTGTGGGCATTTCCAAATTGTTTGTAAGCTCCTTTACGGATGTGCTATGCAAAAGACAAGTTATGTAAAAAATTTATGTGCATTGATTATATTTAGAGCAGATAAAGGCTAATAAATTGAAAATGGCAAGCGGTTGCATATAGAATTTATTACATAACCCTCAATAGCCTAGTCTGAAAATTCAGTTTGTAATCAATTCATTCAGATTAGGGAAGATTAACGCAGTGTCCTCCGCTCTGTCTCCGCACCAATCCTAACCTTGCCATCAAACCCGCAAAGGAGGAGTTGTTGTAGTGTGGCACACTGACCTCTACCTTGCTGAGGCCAGGCAGCAACTCGCAGACACCTACTCATACCTACCACCCAAGGAGGACCCCACTCCACACCCTCAGAAAACTGCCTGTGACACTCTTACTGACCTCATCCACTCTGGAGAACCAGCCACTGCTACCAAACTTAGCCCACACTGCTCACTTCTGCCTCCTATACAAGATCCCCTACCCTGTTCAGATAGGCCCACTGTCTCTGCCCACTCCTGCCCCATTGAACTCATGTCCACATTCTACCCCCTTTGGTTTAGCCCTACATCTGTGACACCTCTCTTGCCCTCGATCTCCTCAGTAACTTTCAATTCCCTGGTCCTGGCTGCCTCATCTTCACCATGGATGTTCAGTCCCTATACACTTCTATCCCCCATCAGGAAGGCCTCAAAGCCCTCCCCTTCTTTCTTGACAGAAGAACTAAGCTATCCCCCTCCACCACCACCCTCCTTCATCTGGCAGAACTGGTCCTAACCCAGAACAATTTTTCCCTTCAGCTACTCCAACTTTCTTCAAATCCGAGGGGTAACCATGGGCCCAAGCTGTGCACTTTCTTGATCTCTCTGCCACCACCTCTGGAGACAAACTGTCAAGCTACATCTTTCTTAAACCTACCAATTCCCATAGTTATCTGGAATAATCTGGAGTTATCTTCTCACCCTATCTCCTATAAAAATGCTATTTCCCTTTTCTCAGTTTCTTCGCCTCCACCACATCTGTCCTCAGGATGTGGCCTTCCATTCCAGGACATCAGAGATGTCCTCCTTTAAAGAACTGGGTATCCCTCCCTCTACTATTGATGTTGTCTTCACTCATGTCTCCTCCATTTCCCATATATCTGCGCTCACTCCATCTTCCCGGCATCATAATCGTGATAGTCCCTCCTATTCTTACCTACTACCCCATCAGCCTTCACAATCAACACATTATCCTCCGCAACTTCCCCCATCTCCAAAGGGACCCTACTACTAAATATATCTTCACCTCACCCACCCTCCCCCCCGGTTTCCACAGGGATCACTCCCTCCACAATTCCATTGTCTATTCATTCCTCCCCATGAATCTCCCTCCAGGCACTTACCTCTGCAAATACCCTAAGTGCTGCACCTGCATAGACACCTGCTCCTTCACCTCCATTCAAGACCACTAACATTCATTTCAGGTGAGGCAGCAATTAACCTACAAATCTGCCGGGGGCGCCTTTTCTGTCCAGAGCTCCCAATGCAGCCTCACCTACGTTGGTGAGACCCATCATAAATCGGGGGACGGCTTTGTCAAGAACCTCCACATGATCCGCCACAAGCACAACTTCCCAGTGGCCAAGCACTTTAATTCTGATTCCCATTCCCATTCTGATGTGTCAATCCATGCATTCTCTTGAGCCAAGAGGAGGAGGAGGAGCAACACGTTATTTTTCATCTGGGTACTCTCCAGCCTGATATAAATGTTGATTTCTCCTTCTAGTGAACAAAATTTCCACCCCCTGACCTTCTCATCTGCCTATTACTTCCCATTGAGTCCCCTCTTTCTTTCCATCTCCAATTGTCCACTCTCCTATCAGATTCTTTCTTCTCCAACCCTTGACCTTTCCCACCCACCTGGCTTCACCTATCACCTTCCAACTAGCCTCTTTACCCCTCCCTCCAACTATTTAAATCAGGCATCTTCCCCTCTTCCCTCTCAGTCCTGAAGAAGGGTCTTTGCCTGAAATGTTAGCTGTTTACTCTTTTCCACAGATGATGCCTGACCTGCTGAGTTCCTCCTGCATTTTGTGAGTGTGCTTTGGATTTCTCATGTCTGAGAATAGGGAAGTTACAGGTTTGATCTCCTGCTTCACAGTCTAATTAATTTCATTTTGAGCAGAAGTATGGGTTAAAATTAGTAACATTGTTCCTGTACTAGAAAAAAAATCCATGGTTCCCACCCTAATTAGTATTCAGTAATTCCTGTCAAAAAAGACACTGAGTGAAGGAACTCTCGGAAAGAAAATGATTTGACACTTAGCTATGGTGCTTTCAATCAATGTTCCCTCTAATTTGTAATGACCAGTGTGCACAAAAATTTCGTGCTGTGCAATTTTTTTGCAGTGACAACAGCGTGTGCGCACTGAATTTTTAAGTGGAAGTAAACCTGAAGCTATTCTAAGGATAATAAACCATCCTGCTTTAAATGAACTAGCAGTTCTTTTGTGCTTCATGACCTTTGCTTCTTTAGATTTTGATATGGTGAATCAATAATTTCTTCAATAAAGACAGTATAAATATGCCAGTTCTTAAAATCTGCAGACTCCACGTTATCAATACCATCCACATCAGAAACCGGAAAAAGGAAATGTGATTGTGTATGATCAGGAAATATACTTAGCACGCCAACAAGGTAGAGGGTGACAACCTTTTGTGCGCAGTTTAAATTCCTTTGTGTGCTACTAGCAAAAGATGTGTGCGTGCGCACACGCACACACCTTAGAGAGAAAATTGTTTTCAATGATAGACTTCATTGGTGGTCGTTCATTAAAGTTTCCCTCTCAGTTTTTATTCTTAATTCTATTTGTTACATGCTTAAGTATTTATTTTCCAATATACAGATAATTACTTCAATAGATTTGCTACATCTTTTGGTAAAAATTAAATAAGTGCACATGCAAACCTGGAAACTATGGATGGAAGTTTGTAAATTTTAGTTCAGCCGTTCATGCAACTGGAAAAGCTGTATTTTAAAAGAAATATAAACTGTTAAGTAAAGAACATGTGCAACAATGTTCTATGTAAAATTGCTCAGAAGCTAAATTTGATGTCATTCTTTACATTCTAGATAGATTGAGTTATGTTTTGTAACTCCAAAACATTAAACTAATCAGAAGAAAATGAGAGACCAAACTGCAAGTCAAACTTCCTGTTTACTTCAAGAGAGGCACGCACATATGACATCTAGCATCATGACATATGCAATTCACATATTTCATACATATAATCACGAATAATTATTTAAAGGTTCCTAAAGTTGTCAAGCCGAGGAGTGGTAGTGGGGACAAGCTCCCACTACCTAAAAGTGCTCCTCATAGCATGCGACTCAAATGACCTCTGACAACCAAGTCCAACTCCTGCCCTTCTCGTGTGGCTTAGCCCCTAAGGACAACATCGGTGTTGTGGAGAGGGAAGACCTGCAGCATGGGCATCTGCTGGTCTTCCATACAACCCTGCCCCAGGCCAGCGCCCTGGAAACCATGAGGTCTCGCAAGACTAACGGATGCTACCACCAATTATTTAAACAAAAAGAATGCTTTGTCAAATAAGAGGAAGTCTGCAGATGCTGGAAATTCAAGCAACACACACAAAATGCTGGTGGAACACAGCAGGCCAGGCAGCATCTATAGGGAAAAGTGCTGTCGACGTTTCGGGCCAAGACCCTTCGTCAGGACTAACTGAAAGGAAAGATAGTAAGAAATTTGAAAGTAGGAGGGGGAGGGGGAAATGCAAAATGATAGGAGAAGACCAGAGAGGGTGGGTGAAGCTGAGAGCCAGAAAGGTGATTGGCAAAAGGGATACAGAGCTGGAGAAGGGAAAGGATCATGGGATGGGAGGCCTAGGGAGAAAGAAAGGGGGAGGGGAGCACCAGAGGGAGATGGAGAACAGGCAGAGTGATGGGCAGAAAGAGAGAAAAAAAAAGGAGGGGGGAAAAAGCTAAATATATCAGGGATGAGGTAAGGAGGGGAGGAGGGGCATTAGCGGAAGTTAGAGAAGTCGATGTTCATGCCATCAGGTTGGAGGCTACCCAGCCGGTATATAAGGTGCTGTTCCTCCAGCCTGAGTGCGGCTTCATCTTGACAGTAGAGGAGGCCATGGATGGACATATCAGAATGGGAATGGGTTGTGGAATTAAAATGTGTGGCCACTGGGAGATCCTGCTTTCTCTGGCGGACCAAACGTAGGTGCTCAGCGAATCAGTCTCCCAGTCTGCGTCGGGACTCACCAATATATAAAAGGCCACACCGGGAGCACCGGACGCAGTATACCACGCCAGCCGACTCACAGGTGAAGTGTCGCCTCACCTGGAAGGACTGTCTGGGGCCCTGAATGATGGTGAGGGAGGAAGTGTAAGGGCAGGTGTAGCACTTGTTCCGCTTGCAAGGATAAGTGCCAGGAGGGAGATCGGTGGGAAGGGATGGGGGGGAAGAATGGACAAGGGAGTTGTGTAGGGAGCGATCCCTGCGGAAAGCAGAAACGGGGGGGGGGGGGGAGGGAAAGATGGTCTTGGTAGTGGGATTCCCATTGGAGGTGGCGGAAGTTACGGAGAATTATACGTTGGACCTGGAGGCTGGTGGGGTGGTAGGTGAGGACAAGGGGAACCCTATCCCGAATGGGATGGTGGGCGGATGGGGTGAGGGTAGATGTGGGAAATGGGAGAGATGCGTTTGAGAGCAGATTTGATGGTGGAAGAACCTGCTGATAAGGGGGGAGCTGTTGTAGTCTGGTATACTGACCTCTACCTGGATGAGGCACAGCGACAACTCTCTGATACCTCCTCTTATTTACCCCTTGATCATGACCCCACTAAGGAGCACCAGGCCACTGTCTCCTATACCATCACCAACCTCATCAGCTCTGGGGATCTCCCATCCACTGCCACCAACCTCATAGTTCCCACACCCCGCACTTCCCGTTTCTACCTCCTACCCAAGATCCACAAACTTGCATGACCAGGTAGACCCATTGTCTCAGCTTGCTCCTGCCCCTCTGAACACATTTCTGCATACCTTATCACTGTTTTATCCCCCCTTGTTCAATCCCTTCCCACCTATGTTCGTGACACTTCTCACGCTTTGAATTTTTTCAATGATTTAAGTTCCCTGGCCCCCACCGCCTTATTTTCACCATTGACGTCCAGTCCCTATATACCTCCATCCCCCACCAGGAAGGTCTCAAAGCTCTCCGCTTCTTTTTGGATTCCAGACCTAACCAGTTCCCCTCTACCACCACTCTTCCCCCCCCCCCCCCCCTTTCTAGTGGAATTAGTCCTTACTCTCAATAATTTCTCCTTTGGCTCCTCCCACTTCCTCCAAACTAAAGTAGCCATGGGCACCCGTATGGGTCCCAGTTATGCCTGCCTTTTTGTTGGCTTTGTGGAACAGTCCATGTTCCAAGCTTATACGGGTATCCATCCCCCTCTTTTACTTTGCTACATCGATGACTGCATTGGCACTGCCTCCTGCACGCATGCTGAGCTTCATTAACTTTGCTTCCAACTTTCACCCTGCCCTCAAATTTACCTGGTCCATTTCCGACACCTCCCTCCCCTTTCTTGATCTTTCTGTCTCCATCTCTGGAGACAGCTTATCTACTATAAGGCTACAGACTCTCACAGCTACCTGGACTATTCCTCTTCCCACCCTGTCTCTTGCAAAAATGTTATCCCCTTCTCACAATTCCTCCGTCTCCACCGCATCTGCTCTCAGGATGAGGCTTTTCATTCCAGGACGAAGGAGATGTATTCCTTTTTTAAGCAAAGGGGCTTCCCTTCTTCCGCCATCAACACTGCTCTCAAACACATCTCTCCCGTTTCCCGCACATCTGCCCTCACCCCATCTGCCCACCACTCCACTCGGGATAGGGTTCCCCTTGTCCTCATCTACCACTCCACCAGCCTTTGGATCCACCGTATAATTCTCCGTAACTTCCGCCATCTCCAATGGGATCCTGTTACCAAGAACATCTTTCCCTCCCCCTTCTTTCTGCTTTCTGCAGGGATTGCTCCCTACACAACTCCCTTGTCCACTCGTCCCCCCCATCCCTTCCCACCGATCTCCCTCCTGGCACTTATCCTTGCAAGTGGAACAAGTGCTACACCTGCCCTTATACTTCCTCCCTCACCACCATTCAGGGCCCCAGACAGTCCTTCCAGGTGAGGCGACACTTCACCTGTGAGTCGGCTGATGTGGTATACTGCGTCCGGTGCTCCCGGTGTGGCCTTTTATATATTGGTGAGACTCGACACAGATTGGGAGACCGTTTCGTTGAACACCTACGCTCTGTCCGCCAGAGAAAGCAGGATCTCCCAGTGGCCACACATTTTAATTCCACGTCCCATTCCCATTCTGATATGTCTATCCATGGCCTCCTCTATTGTCAAGATGAAGCCACACTCAGGTTGGAGGAACAGCACCTTATATACTGGCTGGGTAGCCTCCAACCTGATGGAATGAACATCGACTTCTCTAACTTCCGCTAATGCCCCTCCTCCCCTTCTTACCCCATCCCTGATATATTTAGCTTTTCCCCCCTCCTTTTTTTTTCTCGCTTTCTGCCCATCACTCTGCCTGTTCTCTATCTCCCTCTGGTGCTCCCCTCCCCCTTTCTTTCTCCCTAGGCCTCCCGTCCCATGATCCTTTCCGTTCTCCAGCTCTGTATCCCTTTTGCCAATCACCTTTCTGGCTCTCAGCTTCACCCCACCCCCTCTGGTCTTCTCCTATCATTTCGCATTTCCCCCTCCCCCTCCTACTTTCAAATCTCTTACTATCTTTCCTTTCAGTTAGTCCTGACGAAGGGTCTTGGCCCGAAACATCGACAGCGCTTCTCCCTATAGATGCTGCCTGACCTGCTGCGTTCCACCAGCATTTTGTGTGTGTTGCTTTGTCAAATAATATATTTACAATATTACTCAAATATTACTGGTATATTAAATACACAACACATTGAAATATTTTTCATTCATTTTCATAATGTGGGCATCACTGACAAGACAAACATTTTCGGCCCATCCAAAATTGCACTCAAGCCGATGGGCAGCTACCTTAAGCTGCTGTATCATTCTTGCAAAAGTACTTCAAATGATCTGGGAGTTCAAGAACAGAAATACAGTGACAATGAAGTAATGGTGATACTTCTCTAATTCAGGAATGACATTTGAATTGGAGGTGAACCTGCAGATTGATAGACTCCAGTGTACCTGCTGCTTTTGTCCTTCTTGGCAGTAGACATCATAGATTTAGGGAGTGGAGTATTTGTAACAGTACTCTAAACAAAAAAGCTTCAGTGTATTTTAAATCCGGTAGATTCTAGGAAATTACAAAAAACAAAGTTGATTGCATTAAAGAGCCAGTCAATGGCAATAAGAAGGAAAGCTCAATAGCTCTATACGGCTCAGCGTCATAACCAACACTATACCATGATTGTTTATGGTTTATGAAGGCCAGTTAAGTTAGTCTCAAGACATTGTTCAGGAACAATGAACAGTGGCCAAGCAGCAATCCGAAGCATGAGAAGACGTAGCTCACTCAGGCTGGCTGACTGAGTATATAAGGCATCGATTCACGGCTGTTTAGTGTTTGAACTGTCGCAGATCAGTGATTGGGATTAATTGGTAAGAAGAAATAAAAATAAGGCAGGGACAAGCGCAGAGGCCATTGTTGGACTGGCCTTTGTTGAAGTGGACAGTGTTGGAGTGGCTATTTGAGGCTTTAGCTCTCAAGGCTCCATTGAGGAGAGGCTTGAGTGAGAGAAGGTGAAAAAGCTGTAGGTAGATTCTGCTTAACCAGTTTATATATTGTTTCCTTCTTTATATTTGCACAGTTAAAACCGTAGAGGTGCCAGGCAGGATAGTTGAACGCTGCTCTTGTGGGATGTGGAAGGCAAGGAGACCTCCAGTGTCCCAGGTAACTTCACCTGCGGGAAGTGCATCCAACTGCAGTTTATAACACTGAATTAGGAGTTGGAGCTAGAACTAGATTAACTCCGGATTGTTTGGGAGGTTGAAGGGGTAGTAGGTAGGACATTTAGAGAGGTAGTTACACCCAAGGTATAGGACGCGGGGAACGAGGTGACAGTAAGGAAAGGGAAAACGGTTAAATAGCCAGTGCAGAATACCCATGTGGCCATCCCCCTTAACAACACTTTGGATACTGTTGGGGGGGTGGGGGGGGTGTGGGTGACCTAGCAGAGGAAAGTCACAGCGGTCAGGATTTGAGCATTGAGTTTGACTCTGCAGCTCAGAAGGGAAGGGGGGAGAAGAGGCAAGCTGTGGTATTAGGAGATTCATTAGTTCAGGGAACAGAAATGAGGCTCTGTGGTCAAGAACAAGATTCATGAATGGCATGATGCCTCCCAGGTACCAGGGTCCAGATCATCTTGGATTGAATCCTCAGCATTCTTAAGTGGAAGGAAGAGTAGCCAGAGGTTGTGGTCCATGTAGGTACCAGTGATGTGGGTAGGAAGAGTGACGAGGTGAGTTGAGGGACAGGACCTCCAGGGTTGTGATCTCAGGATCGCCACCCGTGCCACTTGCCAGTGAGGCCAAAAACTGGGAGGATCATACAGTTTAACACATGGCTAAGGAGTTGGTGAGGGAGCGAGGGTGTCAGATCTTTGGCTCATTGGACTCTCTTCCAGAGAAGGTGGGACCTGTACAGAAGAGACAGTATGCACCTAAACTGGAGGGGGACCAATATCCTAGTGGGAAGGCTTGCTACAGGAGTTCGACCGCACCTAATCAAGGAGCGGCAGCATGACGAGAAGATACATTTTTACTTGTGTTCGCAGCTGAAGATGAAAAAGTCAGTGCTTTGCAGCAGTTTTTGTTGTTTGGAGTTCGACTGTGAATAATCTGTGAGCAAGAATCGCACAAGAAGATGGGTTTTCACTTAAGTTTGCTGCTGAAGGTTAAAAAGGCAGCACTTCGCAGTAATTTTTTCATAGCTGTACTGCGCCCGATCAGTGAACAGAATTAATTAAAAAGGGCAAATAAAAATAAGGCAGGGGCAAGAGAAGCAGCCATTGATGGAGTGGCCATTGTGTGAGTGAGCCAGTGTTGGAGTGGCTTTGGCTTGTTAGGCTTCATCAAGATCGAGCTCGGATGATAAGTATCTGGTAAGTTTCACCTTTTGTCATCTTTATTCTTCGTTAGGACACAGTTAGAACAGTGAGGATGGCTCCAGGGGCAGTGCTCCGTGTGTGAGATGTGAGAATTCCCGGATAACCATATCGGCATTAGCTGCACCGAGCTGCAGTACTCGGAGAATGTGTTGCGGAACTAAGCTGCAGCTTGGTGACCTTCTGGCTCACACAAGAGACTGGGAAGGTGATAGGTGGGAGCTACAGGGAGGTAGTCACCCCCTAGGTTGCAGGAGACAGGTAACTGGGTGACTCTCAGGAGAAGGAAGGGAATGGGTAGCCGGTGCAGAGTGCCCCTGTGGCTGGACGCTTCAACAATAAGTACGCTCCTTTGGTTACTGTTGGTTGGGGGGGGGGGGCCACAGTGACCAGGTCTCTGCCACTGAGTCAGGCACCATGGATAAGAAGTGACCAGAGGCGAGGAGGACTGTGGTATTGATAGGAGATTCTATAGTCAGAAGAATAGAGTCGATAATCTGTGGGTGTGATAGATTCACCCGGATGGTATATTGACTCCCAGTTGCCATGGTCGGGGATGTCTTGGATCAGGTCCATGGCTCCTAAAGGGGGTGTCTCAGCAGCCAGAAGTTTTGACATAGGTTGGAAAGTTGAAGAGGTCCTGAACAGAGATTTTTAGGAAGCTAGGAAGAAAACTGAAAAACAGGACCAGCAGGGTAGCAATCTCTGGATTGCTGCCCCAATCCACACACCAGTGTGGGCAAGAATAAGATGACTTGGCAGGTGAATGTGTGTCTGAGGAACTGGTACAGGAGGCAGGGTTCCAGATTGGTGGATCATTGGGGATCTCTTCTGGGGAAGGTACAATCTCTATAAAAGGGATGGGTTGCATGTGAACCCAAGGGGAACCAATATCCTTGCAAGCAGGCTTGCTAAAGCTGTTCAGGATAGTTTAAACTACGTTGGTGGGGAGTAGGAACTGGAGTGATGGAGTAGTTGGTATATAAATAGAGGCTGTGTGTAGTGAGACTGGTAGCAAGGAGAGGCTGATGAGAGGGTAAAACTGCAGTCAACAGGATGAGTTGCAATGTAAAAGGTGGGGAAAATTGGGAAGGGTGAATAAAGGACTGAAAGTGTGATATTTGAATGCACGCTATATGGAATAAGGTAGATGAACTTGTAGCAGTTACAGATTGCCATGTATGATATTGTGGGCGTCACTGAATGGTGGCTGAAAGATTATAGCTGGGAGCTAAACTTCCGAGGATACACATTGTATTGTAAGGTTGGGCAGGTAGGCAGAGGGGATGGCGTGGCTCAGTTAGGAAATGAAAACCAATCACTAGAAAGGGGCAACATCAGATTGGATGAGGTAGAATCATGGGTCAAGCTAAGGGACTGCAAGGGTAAGAAGACCCTGATGAGAGCTGTATACAGACACCCCTCCAAAATAGTAGTAACGATCTAATGTACAAATGACAACAGGAGATAGAAAATGCATATCAAAAACAACAGTACAATAGTAATGAGGGATTTTGATATGTAGACTATTCAGGATTGAGTGTTGTGCAATGAGCCAGAATTGATTAGAGAGCTTAATTAGATTAGAACACTAGCAGGGATGATGGCTGAAATCTCTGGGAGCAATTCTTAACGTGCAGGATATATACTGTACATCCCAAAGAAGAAGTATTCTGAAGGCAAGACACAACCGTGGCTAATGTGAGAAGTCAAAGCCAACATAAAAGCCAAAGAGAGGGCATATAATAGAGCAAAAATTAGTGGGAAGTTAGAGGATTGGGAAGCTTTTAACATCTAATAGAACGCAACTAAAAAAATCATAAAGGAAAAAAATGGAATACGAAGGTAAGTTAGCCAAAAATATTAAATTTAAATATTAAAAATATTAAATACCAGAAGATTCTTCTGATATATAAAGAGTCAAACAGAGACGAGAGTAGATATCGGACCACTTGAAGATGATGCTGGAGATGTAGTAATGGGGACAAGGAAATGGCAGACAAACTGAATAAGTATTTTGCATTAGTCTTTACTGTGGAAGACACTAGCAGTATGCTGGAAGTTCCAGAGTGCCAGGAAGCAGAAGTATGCGAGGCTCTCATTACTAGGAAGAGGTTCTTAGGGAAACTGAAAGGTCTGAAGTCATCTGGACCAGATGGAATATACCCCAGGGTTCTGAAAGATGTGGCTGAAGAGATTGTGGAGACATCAGTAATGATCTTTCAAGAATCAATAGATTCTGGCATGGTTCTGGAGGAATGGAAAATTGCAAATGTGACTCCACTCTTCAAGAAGGGAGACACAGAAGAAAGAAAACTATAGGCCAGTTGATCCGATCTCAGTGGTTGGGAAGATGATGGAGTTGATTGTTAAGGATGTGGCTTTGGGGTACTTGGAAGCACATGATAAAATAGGCCATAGTCTGCATGATTTCCTAAGGGAAAATCTTGCCTGACAGATCTGTTTGAATTCTTTGAAGAACTAACAAGCAGCATAAACAAAGGAGAATTAGTGGATGTTGTGTACTTGGATTTTCAGAAGGTTTTTGACAAGGTGCCACATATGAGGCTGCTTAACAATTAAAGGCTCATGGTAGTACAGGGAAGATACTAGCATGGATAGAGAATTGGTTGATGGGCAGGAGGCAAAGTATGGGAATAAAGGGAGCCTTTTCTGGAGGGCTGCCAGTGACTAGTGGTGCTCCACAGGGGTTTGTGTAGGACCGCTTCTTTTTACGTTATATGTCAATGATTTGTATGACCGAATCGATAGCTTTGTGGCCAAGTTTGAGGACGTTATGTAGATGGGTAGAGGGGCAGGTAGTTTTGAGGAAACAAAGATGCTATAGAAGGACCTAGACAGATTAGGAGAATGGGCAAAGGAATGGCAGATGGAATGTAGTGTCAGGAAGTGTATGGTTGTGCCTTTTAGTAGAAGAAATAAAAGTGTAGACTATTTTCTAAATGGAGAGAGAATTTCAGAAATCTGAGTTGCAAAGGGACGTGGGAGTCCTCGTGCAGGATTCCCTAAAGGTTCATTTGTGGGTTGAGTCGGTGGTGAGGAAGGCAAATGCAATGTTAGCATTCATTTCAAGGGGACTGGAATATTCTAGAATATAAAAGCAAGGATGTAATACTGAGGCCTTGTAAAGCCTCAGTGAGGCCTCACTTGGAGAATTGTGGGCAGTTTTTTGCCCCTTGTCTAAGGAAGATTATGCTGGTATTGGTTCAAAGGAGGTTCACAGAAGTATATCTGGGATTAAAAGGCTTGTCATGTGAGGAGCATATGACGGCTCTGGGCCTCTCTCTGGAATACAGTACAGAAGAATGAGGGTTGATCTCATTGAAACCTATCAACTGATGAATGATAGAGTGGATGTGAAAAGAATGGTGGGGGAAGTCTGGGACCAAAGGGGAGTCCTTTTAGAACAGAGATGAGGAGGAATTTTGTTAGCCAAAGTGTAGTGAATCTGTGGAATTCGTTGCCACATGTGGCTATGGAGGCCAAGTCATTGGGTATATTTTTAGCAGAAGTCGATAATTTCTTGATTATTCAGGTCATGAAGGGATACATGGAGAAGGCTGCGGATTGGGGCTGAGAGGGAAAATAGATCAGGCATGATGAAATGGTGGAACAGACTCAATGGGGCAAATGGCCTAATTCTTCTCCTATATATAGGAGATTGAGAGGGGATCTGATTGAAACATAAGATTATTAAGGGATTGGACAAGATAGAGGCAGGAAATATGTTCCAGATGCTGGGAGAGTCTAGTACCAGAGGGCATGGTTTGAGAATAAGGGGTAGGTCATTTAGGACAGAGTTAAGGAAAAACTTCTTCTCCCAGAGAGTTGTGGGGGTCTGGAATGCACTGCCTCGGAAGGTAGTGGAGGCCAATTCTCTGGATGCTTTCAAGAAGGAGCTAGATAGGTATCTTATGGATAGGGGAATCAAGGGATATAGGGACAAGGCAGGAACCGGGTATTGATAGTAGTTGATCAGCCATGATCTCAAAATGGCGGTGCAGGCTCGAAGGGCTGAATGGTCTACTTCTGCACCTATTGTCTATTGTCTATATTATGGTTTTATGGTATTAGCATGCTGCATGGTGGGGGTGAGGGTATTAAACTAGAGTTTCAGGGGTTGGGAACCAGAGATGCAGAAAAGATAGCAGAGTGGTCATGGACAGAGATGTTGTTAAGACCTCAGACAAAGTTTGGAATCAAATTGTTAAGCGTGGTGCGACTAATATTCTGAGCTGTGTATGTTACAATGCAAGACGTATTGTAGGAAAGACAGATGAGCTCAGGGCATTGGTCAAACATGGAATTAGGGACTTGGTTTCAGGAGGGGCAGGACCGGCATCTCAATATTCTGTGGTTCCGTTGTTTTAGATGCGACAGAGTGGGAGGGATGGCATTATTGGTCAGAGAAAACGTCACAGCAGCACTTGGTCGGGACAGATTGGAGAACTCATCTAGTGAGGCTTTACGGGTGGAACTGAGGAATAAGAAAAGTGTGACCACGTCAATGGCACTACCCAAAGTCTGTGGGATATAGAGAAACAAATTTGTAGAGAGAACACACACTGATGCAAGAAACATAAGTTTGTGATAGAAGGTGACTTTAACTTTCCACATATTGACTGGGACTCCCATACTGTAAAAGGACTAGATGGAATAGAGTTTGTCAAAGGAAAGGTTCAAAGTATGTTTATTATCAAAGTGTCTATACTATGTAGAACCTTGTACTATATAGAACCTTGAGATTTGTCTCGTTACAGGAAGCCACAAAACAAAGAACCCCAATTATCAAGACGCACTGTGTAGAGGAAAAAAGCAAATCACGCAAACAATAAAAGTAAGCAAAGACCATTCAGAGCTGAAGTTCATGGAAAGTCAGTCCATAGACATAAAGCTAGCAGCCAATAATTTGAAGGCCACAGCCTCCATTCAGCACGGAGACGAGTATACCTCAGCAAACTAAACCGGCCTGTCCCTCGCCTGCAGTCCTGATGCCCTGACCTTTTCAATCTGGCAGGGCACTTAAATTAACCTAATCTCAGGTCATTCCTTGTTCTTGGACCCAGGCCCTGCTGCTTCAATACACCCTCAGGGGCCCAGGCCCCTCCACTTTGATTCAGCCCATATGCAACCAGTCCAATTCAGCCCAGTACTTAAAAAGATCAATCTTGGGACTTTTCCTCACTCTCAGGTGCTGCCTGACTCTGCCTCACCTCTGCTCACTTTGCCTCGGTTCTGCCACATTGAATCACCTCCAAGTCTGCTCCAGCAATGGCCACTGCCCGCTCTCGTGCCTGAGCTAAGACGCCTCAATTCGGCCCGTACATACCATTCTGCACCATCGAGTCTTCAGTTCACACCACAACAATACCAAGTCATACAGGTGGTTCAAAAGTTCAACACCGAAAGGGAAGATAAAGGCTATTGTTTGCAGTCATTGTTCACCAGAAAAAGCGTATTTAATAAAGTAGTTTGTAGTTTGTTTTGTTTGCTGCTGGAAAGTAGTCGTTAAGCTTCACCACTGCCATTTTAAAGCAGATATCAGTAAATAGTCAGTAACATGTTCATGTCTTAATTAGTACATAGAGGTCCCAATGAGATGGTGTGTGATACTTGATCTCCAAAAGGGAATGAGACAGGGCAGTTGACAGAATCTTGTGTAGGGGAACACTTTTCACCTAGTGATCATAATGCTATTGCGTTCAAAGTAAATGTGGAAAAAGATAGGTCAAGTCTGTGGGTTGAGATTCTAAATTGGAGAAAGGCCAATTTTGATGATATCAGAAAGGATCTGGCAAGTGTGGACTGGGACGGGTTGTTCTCTGGTAAAGTTGCACTTGGTAAGTGGGAAGCCCTCAAAAGTGAAATTTTGCAAGTACAAAGCTTGTATGTGCCTGTCAGAATAAAAGGTAAAGATAACAAGTTTAGAGAACCTTGGTTCTCAAAAGATATTTGACGCCCAGGTTAAGAAAAAATGGAGGTGCATTGCAGGTAGGTAGGAGGAAATTAAGTACTTGAGGAGTATAAAAATGCAAGAGAACACTTAAGAAAGAAATCAGGAAGGCTAAAACAAAAGACATGGGGTTGCCCTAGCAGACAAGATGAAGAAGAATCATATGGGATTCTACAGATATGTTAAGTGCAAAAGGATTGCAAGGTACAAAATTCATCCTCTGGAAGATCAGAATTGTAATCTGTGTGCAGCCAAATGAGATAAGGGAGATATTAAATGAATTATTTGCATCAGTATTTACTCAGGAGATGTACACAGTCTATAGCAGGGGTAGGCCACAGAGGCAAAAAGGTTGCCGACCCCTTGTCTATAGGAATGAGGCAAAGCAGCAGTGAGGTCATGGATAACTATGCACATTACACAGTGGGAGGTGTTTGCAAATTAGGGTGGATAAACTTCACTTGAAGCAACCCATAGCCACTCTTCTGCCTCCCATGACCACCTCTTTGTTGTCCTTGTCTCTTGAGTTTTGCTCTTTAGCCTCTGCCTGTATGCAGGTTGTAGAAGAACAGTTAAGTGATAAGATTTCCAGAAATGCAGTCTGGACATGGAATGGTAGGCATTCCTAATTGTAGTATAGCAGAGATGGAGTGTGTTGGAACCCCTAGTGCTGCCGGTTTATAGCTGATGATACCTGAGCAGAGATTTCTTCTAACAAGCCAGACTGAAATCCCCAACTATGATTTTGAAATGCGCGATAGTGGGCTGTTTCTTGTTTTCTGATGGCCACATTCAATATCTCAAGTGCTTGTTAACATTGGCTTTAGACGGTATGTAAGCTACTGTCAGGATTACAGAGGAGAACTCCCTTGGTAAGTAGAACAGTCATCACTTAATCATGATGGGAACAAGAGTGTGACTAAACTACTATGTCTGAGCACCATGAAGAGCGTATCATGAAAAACAAAACCCCACCTTTTTCCTTCTCCAAATCAGCAGTCCGGTCCATCCTATGTATCAAGAAGCTTCGGGTCTTAACAACATTTCCATTCTGTCCGGAGTGAGCCATGTCTCCGTGAAACATAGAATGTGGTATTTCCTCATTTCCCTCCAATACAACAATCTTTCCCTTAAGTGGTCAGTCTTGTTCTCCAGCAACCGTACATTTGCAAACAAACTGCTGAGTAGAAGAACATCCATTTTTTTGACATTTTAGTCTGGCTTGGAGTCCCACCTCCTCCCTCATTTTTTTGGCTATGGTGATGTACTTTCATCCGCTTAAAGTTGCCATTCCTGCCTGCTTGAGAGTTAAGTCCATTGAGTCCTTCAGAAGATCGTGAAATTGCTAATTTTATTAGGATGGTTGAAAAATACATTGCTTAAAGGGAAAATATAGGCTGCAGATTGCAGTGAGAGCAATTTAGAATAGGTATATTTAGAAGTTTTGTAAGCAGCTTATAACACACCGCCATGATTCATTTTGGCCAACCCAGACTACTCGATAATCCTTTACTAAATTTTGCTAAACTGATGATCTGATGTTTTTTCCATGTTTTTCTTCATATAAAAGCAATTAATTTACTTGGCTAAACTACTGTACTCCCAATTTTTTTTCTTACTGTTTCTGTTGGAAGTCATCAGTTCCAGGAACTTAGCAGAGATTATCAAATATGTAACATCAGCTAAACTATGGTATATTACTGATTACATTACTAAACTGAAATCCAGAAACGTAGACTATTGTTCGAAACTCACTGCAATAACTAGACAATTTACATTCAAATTATTAAATCAATTTAACATGTTCTTATGAGAATGTCTCACATCAACAATTTGCCAGCACTATTTGCAAAACCTAGAAAATAATAAACCCTTCTTTACCAAGTTATCAAGAAAGCCAGGTAATGAGTCAAGCACTAATAATTATCAACTTCAGAATCATAATTAATAGGAACTGCATAATATATCTGCAAATAATTAGCAGATAAAGTTAACAAATTAGATTATTAACTAAGTTAAAAGATTTTCTTGTTTACACAGTAATTTAGCACTAACTAGGCTACCAATTATAAATTTTTCAGTTGTAAATTGATGAGGTATTTTAATATTATATTCCTTTGGATGCCTAATAAGGTAGCTAGTTTATATAATGAATAGACTGGAGTAAATTCCGGTTTTATATAAAATAAAGGCTGTCTGCTTATGTGTGAAGGACAGTGAGTTTGCATGGTATAATTTGGAGATGAGGTTTGCTTGAATTTGGGCTTCAGGCATTATTTTAATAACCAGGGCATACTGAAATCTCAAAGAGAATATGCCACAAGGCCAATGAGTCATTTGCAGAAAATATAATTCTCTTCTCTGGAGTACAACCAGGCAGGGGATGGGGGTGGGGTAGGATGGGGTAATACTGATGCAGCCTAAGAATGAGTTTGACAATCTACAGGATTTTCTTGGAATTTCCAGTTACAAAAGATTTGTATTCTGGGCAGTGTTATGAGTAAACCCTAAAGGAGTGATTACAAACTTACAAAAGGAATACGATTGTATAATTTTTATTTCTTGAGCATTTTAGTTTATTACACAAATATTTGGGATGATGAAAATAGATGTTGGTAAATGGTGGTTTTGAGCTAGAACAATTTGTGAATCCTTCAGGAACACATCCAACTTGCCAAGTGAGCTGCAGAAATACCTTGCTGGTAATGAATAGGGTCCTTTTGGCTCTGCATTAAAGTGAATTTGTTAAAAGGAATGTGGTTTTAAAATTTGGGTGAAATAGACCTGGAACCAGCTGTGCACAACAATGGCCTATTTAGCAGCAAGATTTTCCAAACTGTTACCAGGCCCTGAATTATCAGGCAATGCCTGTTTTCAGTGGAGTATAATATATGATCATAACCAGCAGGGTGACAACCATAGTGTTTGTGTATATCAGTGTGGAAAGTTATCCCAAATTTAGTAATTTTTTCATCTTCTTGAAAAGAGATGTAAATTCTTCCTCATTTATGTACTATTAGTCATAAGTGGTTTCATAACTTATCCAAGCTTGCTTTTAGATGCTATATCGTTGACCCACATATCTAGACATTCCTTGAAATGATGGCACATTTCCTGGTACTTTGCATGATTAATTTTCTTTTGAAATGTTATCCAAACTACTAAGATCCTCCTATGTCTGATTAAACTCTTGAGAAAGCTCCATAGATCTGTGTCAATGCCAGTGTTATAGATGCACTGGAATCCTCGTAGGGGACTGTGTTAAATATTTCCTGATGTTATTAGCAATGATTTGGAACATTCAGTTCTGGTGAAAATATTTTGAGGATTGCCGTTGGGATTCTGCCAGCACTGTACCCTTAGCTATATCTAATGCAAATATTTCCTTCTTGATATCAAACAATCTGAAGCAAATTGATGGGGCGCTGGTGGCTACAACAGCAGGATCCCCAGACACAATCTCTTACAGAAAATATCTGTCGGTGCTTTGAAATGTCACATTATGTACTCCAGAGCTTTGTTCTTTTATATTTTTCTTTCTCTTATGAATCCACAAGACTGTAGAACTTGAAGTCAATGTCAAAGTCCACAGCTCAAAGTAGATTTGTTATCAAAGCATATATATGTCACCATTTACTACCCTGCGATTCATTTTCTTGTGGGCATTCACAGTAGAATCAATGAAAAACCACGCTAAGTGGTGTCATCAGCAAACCTAAAAATGGCATTGAAGCTGTGCTTAGCCTCACAGTCGTAAGTAAAAAGCAAGTCGAGCAGAAGGCTAAACATGCATTCTTGTGATGCACCTGTGCTGATGGTTACTGTGGAGGAGAATTTGTTGCCAATCTGAACTGACTAGGGCCTGCAAGTGAGGAAATAAAGGATTCAGTTTCAGAAAGATGCATTGAGGCCGAGGTCCTGGAGCTTATTGATTTGTTTTTTGTAATGTATGGATCTATTTCTTTTAGTGCAATGACTCCCCTTAGCGCTAATTATTGACTGATAACTTGTGCATGTGCATTGATTTGTTGCTCTCTCAGCAAAGTGAATATACACATTAACTTCACCACCGAGTACGTGCCTTTATTTATTTTCTATGTAGTCATTTCCTTAGTCAGGAAAGTTGACGAATTTGCTAGTGCTAATGAGGTCTGGGAATCATATATCGAGAGGGTTTGACTGTATTGTAATGCTAACGAAGTAAAGAGAGTCTCAACACTTCTTAGCTTAATGGGTACTAGAACGTAGTCTCTTACACAACTTGGTAACCCCTGAAAAGCCTGCAAGAAAGACATTTGACAAAATTGTTGCAGTTTTGCAAAATCACTTGAGCCCAAAACCATTAGTAATATCACAGAGATTTAGATTTCACAAAAGGAACCAGTCAAAGGATGAAAGCATTTCTGAATACATTGCGGAACTGTGTAAACTTTCCCAATACTGTGACCATAGAGATAAACTTTTTGATGCTTTAAGGGACAGGCTTGTATGTGACATGCATAATCAAAGCATTCAAATGAAATAACTGGCAGAAAAAGACCTAACTTAGAATGGGCATTGACCATTGCAATATTGTTTGAGACTGCAGCAAAGGATGTGGCAGAACTACAGATAAGAGGTTAGAAGGTGAAACACAATATCCCTGACTGGTGCAAAAAGCCAAAAATGTTATCGATGTGGCAAATCCTCCCATGATGCAAATGAATGTTGGTTCAAAGAAAAAAGTCTGCAGAAAGTGTTACAGGCAAGGCCACATAGAAAGACTGTGCACGTCAGATTAAAAAGCACAACCAAAGAGAAAAAAACGGAGTGAAAAGTTCCAAACACACAACTAAACAAATGTGTAAAGTGACTGAATCTGACATCGCAAGAGTCTGGCAAAGGTGAACTGTCATGCCTAGAACTATATAGCATTATTAAAGAAGATCGCATAGTCATATGGATCACAACAGATGTGTCTGGGGTAAAACTGAAAATGGAGCTGGTCAGCTTTATAGACTCAGCTTTGTCTATAATTTCAGAGGCTGACTACAACAGACTGTTTTCTAACCTACCTTTCGAAAAGACCTCAGTGATGCTAAAGACCTACGCAGGCGAAAAAGTATCTCCCAAATGCAAACTGAAAGTGAATGTGATGTACAGAGGCCAAACACACCAGTTAGAGCTTTGTGTTTAATAAGTGGACTGACATTTTTCAGACATGAACGGTTGAGAAAACTCCAAATAGACTGGCATGCAATCAAAGCTCTCAATGTGTCATCAGCAGGCAATTGCAGCTCAAATGGTAGCACTAACCAGAGACTGCCACAGATGCTTAATGCTTATGAGTAGGTGTTTGAGAAGGGTATTGGTAAACTCTAAAAGCATGAGGTCCAGAACTGAACTGGATGAAGCAGCAATACCAAGATTCCATAAACCTTGTCCAGTGCCTTCCGCACTACATCCTAAAGTGGATGCTGAGCTTCAGAGCTTGGAGGTGTCTGGCATACTCTCCAAGGTTGAGTGGAGTGATTGGGTCATGCCCGTTGTCCCAGTAATCCAAAAAAGGGAAGGCTGGAGCTTCTCGCCTATGCCAGGACTTCAAGGTAAAACATTAACCCTGTGCCACGTACTGTGCAGGATCTCCTGCCGAGAATAGAAGACGTTTTTGCATCTTTGGCAGACGGGGAGTGGTTTTCAAAGACTGACTTTTCACAAGCCTATCTGCAAATGGAGATTGAGGAGTCGAGTAGGAAGTTCCTCACAATCAACAATCTCAAGGGACTGTTCCAGTATAATCGTCTCATCTTTGGCGTTGCATCAGCTCCAGCAATTTGGCAAGGAACAATGGACCAAGTGCTCCAAGATATCCCAAGAACACAATGTTACCTTAATTACATCATTGTGACTGGCTAGAATGATGAGAACATCCAGAAGCTTGGTAGAGTGCTTACCAGGCTGAATGACCATCTTCTGCATGCAAAGAAAGACTAACATGAGTTTTTCAAGAATGAAATCTCTTATTGTGGACATGTCATTGACAAGAATGGTTTGCATAAGTCACAAGAGAATATTGAAGTCGTTGTCGTTGTGGCTATCCCTCAAGGTCGAGGATGATGGTCATCGTTCCGTTTCCACAGAGCGAAGACACCTGTGCGTGTATTTGTTTAACGTGTACTTGATGTTGCACTCCAAGAAACACACGATACTTCACAAATCAAACAACTGTTTCCAATGGCATGGAAACCATGACGATGGGAGCTGATGGATTTATTGCAGCCTTCATCCACTTTCACAGCCGCTGAGTTCGAAGTAACTTTGTCCGCCTGTTCCACCGCTGAGGTCTTGGTTGGATTGTTCTTTGTCAGGGACCTCACTCTCGACCTTACCACCATGGGTGACCCTACCAGGAGCATAGCTCCAGACGGCATCGCTCTCGGGATCTCAGGACCATACAAGCTTCTCCACCACGACAAGGTGACAATATTGAAGCAGTACTGCAGACACCCAAACTGGAAAATGTGTCACAATTCGAGTCATTCTTGGGCTTTGTAAACTATTACCACCAGTTTCTCCAAACATTGCTACAGTTCTGCACAGTTTGAATGCACTGTTGCAGACAGGAGCAAAGTGGGGGTGGTCAGAAAGATATGAAAGAGCATTCAAAGAAACAAAGAAACTTATAACATCAGATGAATTACTCTCCCATTATGATCCATCTCTGCCCACTAGACTGGCATGCAATATGCTTCCGTAATGGCACTTGTGCCATTTTTGTCACCCTCTATGCAAGATGGATCTGAATATTCGATTGCATTTGCTTCAAGATCACTGATAAGCGAGCGCAGAACACAGTTATGCTCAGTCAACTGAGAGACCCTTAGTCTGGCATGGGGAATAAAGTTTATGGACAAAAATTTATTCTAGTGACAGACCAACAGCCCCTTGTGTCCATTTTCAGTTCCAGGAAGGAAATCCCAGTGATGTCTGCTATCTGGTTGCAACATTTGGCTCTTTTCCTAGGAGCCCACTCTTATGACAGAGTTCAAGGGTACCAAACAACACAGCAAAGCTGACAGCTTGTCACGTCTTCCACTGTTGACAACTGAAGATGTCTTCATTCTGTGAGCCAGTCAAGGTGCTCCACACAGCATTGGTGGACCAGCTGCCAGGAACAAATTCTGAAATGCAAAGAGAAACAAGGAATGACCCAACATTGTCAAAAGCTTATGACATCATCATGCAAGAATGGGCAGCTCATGGTAATCCTATGTTTCCAAAGTTCTCAGTGAGACAAGACTGTACGTCAAAGAAGGCTGATGTGTGGATCTCGTGTTGTGGTTCGCTCTAAACTGTGCAGCAGAGTGTTAAAGAATCTGCATGAAGGACACCTGGGTACAGTAAAGAAGAAGAGTCTCACCCAGGTCTATGTGCGATGGTCAGGAAAAGGTAGACAGTGACAATATTTGACCAAAAGCTGTTTGGGATGCCACAAAGTTCAAAATGCACCCCTACAGGCACTGTTACACCAATGGGTGTGGCTGTCTTCACCATGGCAAAGAGTGCATATTGACTTTGCTCAACCATTCATGGACTCCATGTTTCTAATTACTGTGGATGCTTATTCTAAGTGGCCAGAAGTCATACCAATGAAGTCAACCACGTCAGAAAAGATGGTCTCCACTTTGAGGACGGTTTTCACCAGAAATGGCTTACCAGAACAAACAGTGAGTGACGACAGAACACGATACATGTCAGAAGAGTTCAGACTATTCATGAACAAAAATGGCATCAGACATTTCAAGTCATCTCCTCACAAACCTGCAATGAATGGGTTAGGTGAAAGGTTTATCTAAACCTTCAAGAAGTCTATTAAAGCAATGGTAAAGGAGAACATTTCTCTACAGCACAAGGTGGACAACTTCCTTTTTGTGTACTGGAACTCTGTTAACGTGACGACAGATCAAACACCTGCAAAGCTGTCCATGAGCAGGGATCTGAGATCTTGCCTAGACCCCCTGAAGCTAGGACTACAGAGGGAAGTGCAGAATAAACAACTCAGCCAGTTGCCAAGTGAAGCAGCAAGGAGCTTGGAGGTTGGATAGGAAGTCTTAGCACATGATTACCAAGAAGACAAGTGGACACCCAGTAGAATACCTACAAAAGCTGGGCTGCTGATGTATAGAGCGGATGCTGGAGATCATACATAGAGATGGCATGTGGATCAGATACTGGGTGCTCAACCGAAAGACAAACCTGAGTTGACTGCATCCAACAAGACGGACACAATGCAAGACCAGACTTGCCACTCAATGATGATCATGTCACCAACAGAAACGTGACACCTACAACAGAGATAGTTGTCTTTGACAGGACACCAGCCAAACCTGATGCCACTCCACAGGTCCAAAGGTGCTATCCTGAAAGAAACTGAGCGCCACCCAAAAGGCTGAATCTTCAGTATAGAGAAATTAGTTATCAACAGTTATCAATGGGATAAGGCCACACTTAGGTTGGAGAAACAACACCTTGTATTCTATTTAGGTAGCCTTCAACCTGATGGCATGAGCATCGATTTCTCAAACTTCCATAATGCCTCTACCGCCCCCTCCCCTCACCATTTCCCACCCCCTTGTCCTTCTCTCATGCTATCTCCTTGCCCACCCATTGCTCCCTCTAGTACTCGTCCCCCACCCCCCTTTTTAAATCTCCTCCTCAGCACTTTTTCTCCAGTCCTGATGAAGGGTTTCAGCCTGAAACATCGACTGTACTTTTTCCCGTGGATGCTGCCTGGCCTGCTGAGTTCCTTCAGCATTTTGTGTGTGTTGCAGTGAAATGTCTTTATTCTTCTACTCAAATCCTCTACCAATAAAGGCCAAGATAGCATTTGTCTTCCTAACTGCCTGCTGCACCTGCTTAGCTTTCAGCAACACATGTGCAAGAACACACCGTCGCTTTGAGAATCAGCATTTCCTAATCTCTCATCATGAAAAATATTCGCTTTTTTTGTTTCCTCTACCAAAGTAGATAACCTTGCATTTTCCCACACTATGCTTCATCTACCACATCATTCAATTTATGCCCATGCTATCGCAGCCTCTTTGTGTGCTCATCATTACCCATATTCCCATTTTATTTTGTGCTGTCAAAGACGTGGAAATATTATTTGTATTATTCACACAAATCATTGATATGGACAATGAATAGTTGAGGATTATGCACTGATTCTCACAGTACACCACTGATCACTGTGTGGCAACCCGAGAATGAACTATTTCTACACTGTTTGCTCTCCATCATGGATATGCTCTAACTTTATTCAGTAATGTCTTATTAAAAACTTTCCAAAAATCCAAATGCACCAACTCCAGTGATTCCCCCCCCTCATGAATTCTAGTTAGATTAATTTGAGACGATGTAGATACAATGTGAGACACACGAAAAAATTATTCAAATGTTATTTCCCTCTCATAATTCCACGTTGATCCAGCTCAATTATATTATTTTCTAGGTGTCTTGATATCATATTGTTCTTAAAGATTCCCATTTTACCATTTACTGGTCAGAAAAACAAGTCAGTCATTCCCTCTTTTCTCAGTCCTACTTTTTAAAAATAATTTTTGGGATCGTTTCCAAAATCTATAGGATTTTGCAAGATGATAACTGGAACATCAATTATCTCCATCGTTTCCTCTGAGATGCCCTTGGGATTTAAAATTTTTTTGGACAATTAACTTGCCCAGTGGTATTTTTTTTTACTGTTATTAAGTTTTTGTTATTTTTTCCTTATTTGTACTGGACCTATGGATCTCCAGTAATTTTTATGTTGTGCTTCTTCAATGAAGACTAATATAAATTATTGTTTAATTCCTCCACTGTTTTCTTATTCACCGCTATAAATTCTACAATTTCTGTTTGTAAGGGATCCATCCATATTTGTCCTTGTGTGCATTTTTCCCTTTTACATGCCTATAGAAGCTCTTAAAGGTTTGGTTCTATGTTCCTGTACAGTTTTACTCTCGTACTCTGTTTTACCTTTCTTTATCAATGTCTTGGTTATCCATTGCTGAATTCCAATACTTCTAAATATCAAGCTAGCTATTTTTTTCTGCCAACTCGATAGACCTTTTCCTTGGGTTTAATATTAATTTTTCCTGTAACCCATTTTTGGGCCACATATCCTATGTAACTTTGTGGCCCAAGATAATGAACAGTGTCAGTTTTGTAATGAAGGATGTGTAGTAGCCAAGCTGCACAACACCACCACTCTCAAACATCAATATAATCACTAATAATGAATTCATATTTAATTAGTATTTAGTAATTGTATATCCCTAACCTATACAAGTAAGTGTAATGTACAGGTTCTCTACAGAACTTGCAGTGTGATATTTTGAAATATATAGGTAGAGTTTGTTTTCGGACATGTACTAAGTAGATCTATGGAATCATCTTTGCATATTGTACTCCATTTATAATTGAAATTAAAATTGGTTTAATGAGGATCAGTTCCATTAAATGGAGAATGTGTATCCAGATAGTCCTAAGCCATTTAGCTCTGTTCAAAGACAACTATTTTATTGTTGCCTATGTAGGGAGTATAGTACCAGGGGGATTAGGATAATGGGATCTATTCCTGGTCCTATTTCTTATGTTTTCTTGTATCGCTATCTCACGCTTATCAGCTTAAACACTTTTACCTTTTATTATTTACTTCTTTATTTGATTGTTCTTTCCCATTTTTTTTTATCCTCCCCACCATTCAATGCATTTTACCTTTATCATTTTTCTTCCAAATTATGATGTAAGGTTATGGGCTTGAGACATTTACTCTAATAGTTTCTCTCAATTGCTGCCAAAACAACTGTTTTTATTTATTTTAGTGGAATGTGATTGTTATTCTGCGCCGACACCACAAAAAATTCCAAGTAATTTTATTATCAAAGTCCCCATATACTACCCAGAGATTCACTTTCTTGCAGGCATTCACTGCAATACAATAGAATCAATGGAAAAACTATACTCAAAGACTGACAAACAACTGACAAAAGAAGAAAATCTAAGCAACTACATAATGATGATAATAATACATATGTAAATAAATAATGAGTCCTTGAAAGTGACATCACAGGTTGTAGAATCATTTCAGAGTTGAGGTGAGTAAGGTTATCCATGATGATTGAAGAGTGATGACTGGTCCCGAACTTGGTGGTGTGGGGCCCAACGATCCTTTAATTCTTTCCTGATTGAATAGAATTTGTATAAATCTTACATCCATCCCACAATGTGAGTGAATAAAACATTTGCGTTATGTCTCCGTTGTAATGTACAGACATGTGAATTTAAAAATCTAATGGCTTGTAGAAAGAAGATGTCCAGTAGCCTGTTGGTCCTGGCTTTAATGCTGCAGTTGCTTTTGTCATACGGAAGTAGCTAACACAGTTTATGGTTGGGGTGACTGGTGTCCCCAATGATCTTCCCAATGATTGCCTTTGTGCACCTGCTGCTGTAAATGTCCTTAATGGAGGGAAGTTCACATCCACAGATGTGCTGGGCTGTCTGTACCATTTTCCGCAGAGCCCAGCGATCGAAGTTGGTGCAGTTCCCGTAAGGTGGTGATACAGTCAGTAAGGAAGCTCTCAATGGTGCCCCTGTAGAAGGTCTTGAGGATATGGGGGCCCTGCTGAACTTCTTCAGTCAACTGAGGTGGAAGAGATGCTGTTGTGCTTTTTTTTGCCACAAAGTTGGTGTGTATAGTCCAGGTGAGATCATCAGTGATGTGTATCCCAAGAAATTTGAAACTACTCACCCTCGCATCTGCAGACCCATTGATGCTGATTGGGCTAAGTCTGTCTCCATTCATCCTGTAATCCATAATCAGCTCTTTTGTTTTTGGGACATTGATGGCGATGTTGTTGTCCTGGCATCACTGTGTCAGAGTGTCAACTTCTCCTCTATAGGCGGTCAAAGTTGTCATCTGCATATTAGATCAGTAGATTGGAGCTGTGTCTGGCAGTACAGTCATGGGTGTAAAGGGAGTAGAGAAGGGGATGCAGAACACAGCCCTAGGGGGCACCTGTGTTGAGGGTCAGAGGGGAAGAGGTGAGGGAGCCCATCCTTGCCACCTGTCGGTGATTCAATAGGAAGTTTAGGATCTAGCTGCACAAGGTGGGGTGCAGGCCGAGGTCTCTGAGCTTCCTGTCAAGTCTGGAGGGAATTATGGTGTTGAATGCTAACTGTAGTCCAGGTGTGTAGTGCTGTAGACGAATTGTAGGGGGTTCAGTGTAGGTGGTAGCATGCTGCAGATGTAGTCTTTAACCAGCCTCTCAAAGCATTTGCTTATAATCGAGGTGAGTGCAACAGGGTCCCAATCATTTAGGCATGCTACCTTGATTTTCTTAGGTAAAGGAACAATGATGGATGATTCGAAACAGGAGGGCACTGCAAACTGGGAGAGTGAGAGATTTAAAATGTCCTTAAACACACCAGCCAGCCGTTCATCACACATTTTGAGGACCCACCCCGGGATGCCATCTGGCCCCGCTGCCTTGCAGCTGTTGACACGATGGAGTGTTCTATGTACCTCAGCCTCGGAGATGGCCAAGGTGCAGGTCTCGTCAGTGGCTCTCCTTGGGGGTTCAATCCTATCAACCCTGAATCAAGCATAAAAAAACATTTCGTTCATCTGGGAACAAGGCCGCAATGTTGGTTGTACTGCTGTGTTTCCTCTTGATGTTTGTGATGGTGTACAGTCCTTGCCGTATGCTGCATGTGTCATTGTCACAGTTGTGATTGAATTTTGTCCCTGTGTTGCTTTTCTGCCCCCTTGATGGCTCTGCATAAATCATAGTGGCATCTCTTGAGCTCCTATTTGTCTCCGGAGGCGAAGGCTTTATCCCTTGTGCTGAGAGCCACACGCATTGAACTATTTATCCAAGGCTTCTGGTGTACCTGTGCTGATGGTGATTATGGAGGAAATGTTGTTCCCAGTCCATACTGATTGGGGTCTGCAAGTGCAGAAATTGAGGATCCAGTTGCACAAGGAGGTATTGAAGCATAGGTCTTGGAGCTTAATGATTTGTTTTGAGGGGATAAAGCTGAATGCTGAGTTCTAGTCAATGAAGAGTATCCTGATGTACGCATTTTCACTGCCCAGATGTTCCAGGGTTGAGTGCAGTGGCATTGTTGTTGACCTGTTATGATGATGGGCAAATTGGAGCAGATCCTAGGCACCCCTCATGCAAGCTTTGACATGCTTCATAACCAACCTCTCAAAGCACCTCATCGCAGTGGATGCATGTGCTCTCAGTGAGGCATATTCTTCTTGGTTACTGGTTTAACTGAAGCCTACTTGAAGCAGCTGGGTACCTCAGACTGCTGAAGAAAGAGGTTAAAGATGTTAGTAAACACTTTTATTTGTTGATTAGCACAGGTCTTCAGTACTCAGCCAGGTACACCACTTTGTCCAGGTGCTTTTGCTTTTCGCACTCTTGAAGGAAGCTCTCATGTGGTCTTTCAGAGACTGACATCACAGGGTCATCAGAGACGGGGAGTTTATAAGACCGTAAGATATAGGAGCAGAAGTAGGCCATTCGGCTCATCGAGTCTGCTCCGCCATTCAATAGCGGGCTGATCCAATTCTTCCGGTCATGAAAGTGCCTCCATGTTCTGTCATTGAGAGCCACTTCTGTTTTCATTGTTTGTAAGACAAGTTGGCATATTTACAGAGATGTGAAGAATGCTATTTAAATGCAAATCTTTTGCTTATAATGTAAGAGTAGTTTGCTGGGATAGTCACTGGTTGGATTGGCTTGGTCATTGCTTTTGCGGAGAGGACAAATCTGCACATTTTTTTTTCTCAGAAAGAAGCCAGTGCTGTAAGTTGTACAGCAACAGCTTGATTTGAGGGTCAGCCTTTTCTGGAGCATAAGTTTTGAAGAGCACAGCCTAGATGAAGTAGATAAATTCCATGTGTAGCTGCTTCTTTATATTGGCTGAATACTAGCTTGCGTGATGATCACATTTGTCAATGATTACAGCTCCAATAAATTTCAAAATATTTTTTATTGTGACGCTCTTTGAAACATCTCTGAGAGGCACAATGAGGTATTGTCCGTTGTTGATCCAATTCATTAAATGCTGTCATTTCAATGTTTCATTATTGATAGCAATCAAAATTGATTATTAAGATTATGCAATTTTGATATTTGGCACTGTGGGACATGAGACTGCAGATACTGGTGTTTGAACCAAATATCAGGCTTCTGGAGGAACACAGTGGGTCAGGCAGCATCTATGGAGGAGGAGTTCATGTTTCTTGTCGAGATCCTACATCACGTCTACTCTCCCTTTGCCTTCACAGATGCTGCCTGATCTGCTGAGTTTCTCCAGCAGCTGATTTTTTTTTTGGTTTTGGTAATGTGGGGATTGAATTTGTAAGTGAAAGGGATTTATAAAACAATCACTAAGCAGTATAATGTAAAACCATAACGTGATATTCAAGTGAATAGAAATAATCATGTTTTGATATGATAATATTATTTATAAATTTCAATGCAGTTTATTACTGAAATAAACATTTTGGCGTGTTTCTAGAGAGGTTTAAATTTAATCCACGAATGTTAGCTGGCCAATAACCAAGCAAAATGAGCAAGTCAATGCATGGGGTTGTAAACAAATAGGCAAATTTTGAACCTGTAGAGGGAAGTATCGAGTATTGAAGTCTACACAAGGCATAAAAAAAAGGCAGGGAGAAAGAGCCGCAGGATCATGAACGAGCGAGGTAGCAGCGAGGGGAAGAGGAGGAGGCAGTGGCAGAGGATCCGCCGTTTCCTGCTGCAGCTATAACGGGGCAAAGGGAAAACGAGCAGGAGGTTTGAAGCCGGATCGGTGGGGGTTCTTTTTTTTTTGAGCTGTCATCTTGTGGATAGAAAAGCCCCCCGGTTGCGCGATCGAGGTGTGAAGGGGATAATGCTGGATTTCGTGATCCCGTTGAGTAGCAGCGCCAGGCTGGAGAAGCTCATCCCTCACATAGAGAGGCTGTTCAGAGTAAGAGTGAGCGTCGGGCCTGCGGCAGAGAGCAGCAGATGGGTCCACATAGAGCAGGCAGCAGAGGTACAGGAGGGGCCCAGGAAAGCAAAGGTGAGTCTCCCTGCAAAGCCCCACCACATCTACAGCTTCCCAAATCATTTAATCTCTTCATTTATGGATTGAAATGGCATGAAGGCTTTGCTGTGCTTGAGGGGAGGTAGAGAGATAGGAAACTGCACTTGTTGCTATGAGACGCACAAGTAGCACCGGCTGGGCCTTATGTGCTCCATAAATCATCCAGGCCCCTGTTAGTGGCTTTTGCTAGATTTTTGGCTTTGTACTTGAGCTGGAGGTAATGGCAGTGTATTTGGTGAAAGGGAAGTGCTTTAAGGGTCGAGATAAATAAACAGTTCGTTATGAAATGGCTGATTTTTGTATCTTCTTCCTATCTTTGATATTAATTTAAATCTGTGCTTCAAAAATAAAACTGTTTTACATTTAATTGCTGTTATATATCAACGTGGATTTACTCACCATTAAATGGCTTGATAAATTCTGATTTAATAGTTAGATAATTTTATGATGTTTAGTGAATCTGTCTTATAGTTAAGTAGTTTTAAAAATTCTGTAAAAGTTGACTTTGATTTTTATATTTATTACAGTTCATAAGTTGTTATATCAGAAGACAATGTGAAAATTGTGAAACTTGGAAATAGATAATGACTATTTGAAACTTTATCTTTGGAGGGAAAGAAAGATGTTCTGGGAAGATAACATAATCTGTTGCTACCAACCAGATAATGGAGACTTACAGATTGAAAGGTTTTGGGTTTATTTTGTTTGAGGCCTTGAGTTGAAGTGATTTGTGGCCTGATGTGTTCAATGTTGTTTCCCCGCTTCAGTTAGAAAACAAATTATGACAGTCTTTATTGAATTGGGTATTATGTCTTAATCAATTGGAATGTACTGTTGTAATTTTGTGATATTCTCTTTTAATAATTAGTATTTTTGATAATGAAATGGGCAGGAAGTAAAAGATTATTTATCAGTGAAGGAAAATTACAAATTTTAAATTCCATTGTTATCCTGAACACTGTGCAATTTCTGTTGATATCACTGATGGTATTTTTAACAGTTTAACTCTCAAGCATAATGATTTACTATTTTTCTAAACTCTGAGTAATTAGCTCATTCAGTGTTGTAAGCATTTTGTATGACCTAGGTACTAGTGGTGTTTACTTTTCCTTTGATTTTAAAAAGTATGTTTGAAAAACATTAAGGGTGTTTGTTTAAGATTTAAATGGATGATTGCACATATTGACCTCAAGTGTAGTTCCTACTAACACTTTATTTTGGAGTAGGAGTTTTTCCATTTCTCATTATTTTGCATGAAACAATTAGAATGCTCAATATTCTTAAGTAAAAGATGAAGCTATCTTATTAGCACTCTTGATTCTTTTGAAAAAGCCCATCCTGGGAATTTGCTTACCAAAGCGATTTATAAAATAGGAAAAAAACTGAGAAAACCCATTAATGATTGTGATATTAAGAACTGTTTTACATGTTTGAATAGTGTTGAGGCAAAGGACATAGAAAGTTGTGCTGTTGCATGAGTTGGAGACTCCACAGTAAACCATAAGTTCTATGGTCAATAATTATGCTATAAACTGTCAGAATAGAAATTATTAAAACTGTTAATTCCTCCAGATTATAAATGTATTTATTTGTAAAATGACAGTACTACCATTCTTTTAAGCACAATGGTAACATATCTTCAGTTTTAGAAGAGTTAACCTCTGAACAATGGTTTTAATAAAATCTTTTAAATTTTTATTAAGCATGTTTCTAAAGATAATTTTGGTTTAAAACAAGCATTGAATTCTTCAAAATAAGTAATGGTTATTTTGTAGTAATGAGGTCAGACGTTTGCTGGAAATTACCCCATCCAACTTTTGGCATAATGGACAGGTCTGGAGCGAATTGGCTTGCTGAGTTGTGGGATGTGTAACAAGATTATATTATTAGAACATGTACTCAGTGGCCACTATATTAGGTGCACCTGTAAACCTGCTTGTTAATGCAAATTAGCGGATCATGTGACAGCAATTCAATGCACAAAAGCACGCAGACATGGTCAAGAGATTCAGTTGTTCAAATGGAACAACAATGGGGAAGGAATGTTTCTGTGGAATGGTTATTGGTGCTATAAGGGGTGGTTTGAGTATCTCAGAAACTGCTGATCTGAGATTTTTATGCACAACAGTTTATAGAGTTTACAGAGAATGGTAGAAGAAACAAAAAAAAAATCCTGTGAACAGCAGTTCTGTTGGGGGGGGGGGGGGAATGCCTTGTTAACGAGAGAAGTCAGAGGAGAATGGCCAAAACTGGTTGAAGGTGACAGTAACTCAGATAACCACGCCTCACAACAATGGTATGAGAAGATCAACTCTAAGTGCACATGTCGAACCTTAAAGTGAATGGCTACACCAGCAGAAGACTATGAACAGCCACTGTATCAGGTCAGGGAGGTACCTAATAAACTGGTCACTCAACACATATTTAAGTACGTGTTTTTAAAAAAAAAATTAAAAATAAATATTTCGAATATCTGCTTATAATGTGGAAATAATTTGTTTAATAATGTGTTTGTTTCCCTGTAATAAATGAAACAAAAATGATAGCAGTTTGGAAAAATATCATGTAAGAATAACTTATTTTGAATTGTGGAAGTGTTTACAAATCCTTTTTTTTCTGCAAGTTCAGAAAAATCGCAAATATTTGTTACATGTTTTCATATTAGAATATTAGGTAAAAGTTATTGACCTCCAAAATGCCTAGTAGTTATTATTAACATCAATTAATGCAGTCTGTTTGATGTTCGAATAACTTATTGCCTGTTGCTCTGTCCACTTTGTAAACATTATCACAATTTTTAAAACATCATTCATTCATTTATTTGAAACCTGTAGAACCGACAAGTCTTTTCTTCGTGTTTCTCATCATTAATCAATAAATTCTAAACTTTTTTTGTATTAGCTCTTTAGTCTTGGTTATTTCATTCTGCATAGTAATATTGATGAATTTGTTTCATTTGCATCACACTCACTGTAGTTCATTTACATTGCACTGTAGTTCTTGGAAGACCACCTATTTATCAATGTGATAATTTTTTTTCATTGACTGCAGTAGATTTTGGGGGGGGGGGGGGGAAGAAAACTATTTTCTTGTTGGTTAAAGGCAGTTTTTTGTTTTGGGCCCATGCTTCTAGAATTCTATTGGCACAATTCTTAGCACATTTCATTTAGAACTCCTACAGGCCAACAGTCAGATCTTTATTGAAAGACTGGGATCTGAAATCAGATAAGCAATTGCAGCATCATATTTCCCTATGTACTTAATTGGTGAGCTGTCACCAAGGTATTCAAATTCTTTTAAAAAATCATGTATTTTCCATGTAGGCGTTTTGTGGATTTGAACATTTAAAGTCTTTTTCAGAACCCCTTTAGTCATCTTGATTCCTGTGCTGCAGCCAGACCAGTTAATCCTGTAGTAAAAATGTTGCTCCTTTTTAGCACAAGTATTCTTTCAAAAAGGTGTGTTAAAAGTTCTGTGTAATGTTTAAGATGTAGCCATTGCCTTTTACAAATTTAACAATACTCTTATTTCCTTTTATTACCTACATGAAAAGAATTATTTTAATTTTCTGTCTACGCAAGGCTCCTATTATTGCACACAGTAATTGAACAATTTTAGCAAGGTTTCCACCTGATGTGTGATGGAATATCATGAGATGCTCTGCCTAAAGGTTTCTTTAATCCTGCACTTTGGTCAGAAGCAGGAAGAGTCCTCACACAATCACTATTTCGTGATCTTTGCTGACATGTGGCAGTATCTGGGCAGGTGCTGCAAATCCATTGCACATTTCAAAGATACATTTAATGTCAAACGTATATAGTTGGCCCTCCTTATCCATGAGGGATTGGTTCTGGAACCTCCCGCGGTTACCAAAAAACGCAGATGCTCAAGTCCCTTATATAAAATGGCGTGGTACTTGCATATAACCCATGCACGTCCTCCCGTATTCTTTAAATCATCTCAAGGTTACTTATAATATCTAATACAATGGAATTGCTATGTAAATAGTTGTTATACTGTAATGTTTAGGGAATATTGACAAGAAAAAAACTGTACTTGTTCCTCTCGCTCATAACGCAAGCAACGAACGAACGAGACACAAGGCGAACAATGATCAAACAATGAGTAAAACTTGTAATACCTGTAGTTCGTTTCATCACAATTGAAGACTTGCTCTGGAAGGTTGCCTTTCTCTTTGAGTTTCTTGAGCTCCTCTGGGAACGCTGCTGCGGCCTCGGCATTAGCTGATGCCGGTTCTCCCGTGATCTTTACGTTCTTGAGGCTGTAGCGCTTTACATTGCCAGCCAGCCATCCCTTACTAGCCTTAAGCTCTTCTCTCACACTCTCATCAACCCCGTCACAGTAGTGCTCATAGAGACTAAGAGCTTTTTCACATATAATTTGGCCATCGAAAGGTATATGCTTCTGTGACAGGCTCTCTAGCCACACTTAATGCTTTCTCAGTCTTCGCAAGCACTTTATCACGAACCAGAGAGACTATTTTTGCCGTTGTAGGGGCAGCACTAACATTTCCTTGAATTTCAGCTGCTTTCTGCTTTATTGTGCGAATGCTCGATTCGTTCTTGCCGACCTTACAGCCCACCTCGGAATGCAACATGCCACTTTTCAAAAGATTGAATATTTCTACTTTCTCAGCGAGAGATAGCACTTTACGTTTCCTCTTAGCCGTTGAGGAATTGCTTTGACCACCTAATTGCTTTTTAGGAGCCATTTTTTCACAGGCACAAAGTAGCGAATGAATGAGATACAAGGCAAACAATGCTCGAACAACGAGTCTGGAAGAGCACTTCCGGGTTTTCTCGTTTTGCGGTTGGTTGAATTCGCGCATGCAGGACTTGTGGATAAGGAGGGCTGACTGTACAACATACATCCTGAAATTCTTTTTCTTCGCAATCATCCATGAAAAAAAGTGCCAGAAAGTATGAATGACAGTTAAATGTTAGAACCCCAAAACCCACCCCCAGTTCTCCCCTCCCAAGCGTAAGCAGCAGCAAAATAGCGATTTATTTTCTTTTTCGTCTCCCCTCCCCCCACCAGCAAAAAAAAGCATTGGTGACCTCACCTAGCGCTCAAGCGTGCAGCAAAGTATCAATAAAGACACAGACTTGCAGTACCCCAAAGACTGCTCGTTCACCTGGTAATTCGACATGCCACAGGGAATAACAAGGGAAAAAAAGCTGTGTCTGTTTCACCACGAGAGGGGAGACATAACATAACGACTCGCTGATTTACGATGTTAAAAGTCCATTGCATCGCTTTTTCTAAACTCTGTGCTCAAAGGACTCGGGTCTCTGGGCACACGGCCAGAGACTTTCCGTCTCCCACTACACACCATTGAGACTTGTTCTGGAGTTGCTTTTAGTTACTGAGGTCTTCAAAAATGCTGAAAGACTTTACCATGAGTTTGAGTTTTGTACAAATCAGTTGCACGAAGCACAGGGACATTTGTAGTAATTCTGTTGGAACCATACCAAGTCAGGAAGAATGAGCAGAATACACAAATGTCAGTACAAAATGCTGAAAGAAGAGTGAGACCATGGCTCTCCGCAGAAGACCCCATAATGATGGGTCCTCGTGTAGATGTTTTCATACCTGAACTTCACAAAGAAACTGTATGTGAGATATGTGAAAAATTAAGTCAGGACAGCTTACTGAAGTATTTCACTTTCTTTGGTCACAGTTCCAATATCTCGTAGGGTTAGGACTACTTTGACAGTGACTGTCAATGTCATTGTGGCCACGAACTTTATAAACCAACTCCTCCCATGCTGGATATGCTTGCAATAATTTGCATTATGAGAAGTGTGTCATTAGTGTCCTATGATGTTTTCGGTGATATGTTGATTATTGTTAAATAACTGGAAGTTCTGTGATGCAGTTATATTGATTAATTGCTAATATGCTATGTTTGCGATCTTGACCCAGAATGTGAGGTCATTGGCGTTACTGTGATGATTCATTCAGGTGCTCAAGATTATATTGTCTTCCAACACTATTTGCTCCGACTGATTTTAGAGGTTCTATGTAGAGGATCTCCTGGCCCCTTGGTCATCTCTGCCCCTTCACCTTGAGCATTGTCAGACTGTGAGGAATCATACAGCCTGGTGTAGAGTCATTACTGAAAACTTTCAAGATTGAAACCAGTTTCAGAATGCCTGTGGGTGAGTATAGACTGCTGTTTACATCATACAGGCTAATTATGACTGGTGATAGTCACTCTCAAATTTAGGCCCAAGTGTGACGACAAGCCTGTGACAATACAGTTAGCAATAACTGCATATTAAAATGTTGCAGAAGTTAATTGGTATGCTGCCTTCATGGAATGAAGCGGCACAGGTTAACCCATTTGGTCTTTATATTTATGCATTTCTAAGTGGACTGGTTTAAATTCTACATTTAACTATCTGTCACCTTTTCAGTAAATCTGCCCTTGCGTTATTGCAGTTTCCTGCATCCTATATCAGTTTATCATACTCAGTTCATTGAATATTGTCTGGATATTTTGATTTTATTCCTTTAGTGTATATATTTATCTAAGACTTTGGTGTAGATATATGACATGCCATTACACATTTTCCTTCTTTTCTTTCCAAGTGGCTTGTGTTGTACCTCAAGAGGTCAGCTTCTGCACGTATCCCAAAATTCCCCTCAGTTTAAAAAAAAAAGTAATTCAAGCATGAACTTTCTTTTAACTTTTTCTGGAAGCTATCTCATTCAGTGCATGCAGTCTCATTTCCGATAGAAAAGTTTCACCCACAACTGAGTGCGTTTAAATGGCTTATAATTTCCTTACTTGTTCCTCCCCCAAACAGTCTTCTTGTATGTTCATTCTGTAACACAAGTTTTTTTCCCCCTAAATTTTGGAATGTTAATATAACTTTAATTGATTTCTACCTCATTATTCTAGAATGCTAAATTTCTGCATGTAGTCAAATATGTTTGTAACACGATTTTTTCTTGGCCTTACTACAATAGAATTTTCCCTTCCTCAGTAAAATGAAGTCGAAGTACACCATCTGTTATGCCCTCACAAGAGTGCCTGATGTTTCTTTTCTAATTAGTTACAGATTTTTATTGGTTATGTATTGGCTTATTGTATTTCATTCCATGTTAATTGACAACCATTCATACAATCTGTTTAGTTTTCTTAAGCTGTATGTTTTCTAGTTTCATATGATAAACAACCTAGGATTATTTTATTGTTGCACCAGTCTGCTGAAAGAACTTTGCAGATTGAGCACCAATTGTGCGAGGGAGAGGACTTGTCAGTGTTTTTGGTCGAAGCCCGATGCAGAAACCTGAAATGTCGATGGTTCCTCTCCCACAAGAATGCTGCTCAACAATGCTGGAAGTCATCAGCAGTGTGCCAAGGTCTGCGAGTGTTGGGGAGCAGGAGTGAGTGCCATTGCTATTACGAAGGAAAAAGTGCTAGGCAAACTCAAAAGTCTTAAGGTGGAAAAGTCACTGGCAGCCAACCAGATGGACTACATCCCAGAGTCCTGAGAGAGGTAGATTCTGGCATGGTCCCAGAGGACTGGAAAATTGTAAATGTCACTCCACTCTTTGAGAAGGGAGGAAGACAAAACAGGAAATTATAAGTCAGTTAGCCTAACCTCAGTGGTTGGGAAAGTGTTGGAGTCCATTATTAAAGATGAGATTTCGGGGTACCTGGAGACTAATAAAATAAGTCAAAGTCAACATGGTTTCTGTAAAGGGAAATCTTGCCTGACAGATCTGTTTATTCTTCGAGGAAGTAACAAGTAGGGGGGGACAAAGGAGAGGCAGTGGATGTCATTTACAGTACTCGAATTTCAGAAGGCATTTGATAAGGTCCTCAGGTGGGATTGTTTAACAAGATAAAATCCTATGGTGTTACAGGAAAGATACTGACACAGATAGAGGAATGGCTGACAGGTAGGACAGTGTGAGTGGGAATAAGGGGGGCCCTTTGTGGTTGGCTGCCAGTGACTAGTGGTGTTTCTCGGGTCAGTATTGGGACTGCTACTTTTCACATTGTTTGTCAGTGATTTGGATAATGGAATTGATGGCTTTGTGGTAAAGTTTGCGGATGAAACAAAGGTGGAGGGGTAGGTAGTGCTGAAGAAACAATATGATTGCAGCAGGATTAGACAAATTGGAAGATTTATGGCAGATGGAATACAGTATTGGGAAATGTATGATGATGCTTTTTAGTAAAAGGAACAATAGTGTGGAATATTATCTAAATGGGGAAAAGGTTCAAACATCAGAAGTGCAGAGGGATTTGGGAGTCCTTGTGCAAGACTCCCAGATGGTTAATTTACAGGTTGAGTCTGTGGTAAAGAAAATAAATGCAATTTTGGCACTTATTTCAAGGGGAATAGAATATAAAAGCAAGGCGATAACACTGAGGCTTTATAATACTCTAGTCAGGCTGCACTTGGGGTTTTGTCTATAGTTTTGGGCCCCTTGTCTAAGAAAGGACGTGTTGTTGTTAGAGAGAGTCCAGCGGAGGTTCACGAGGTTGATTCCGGGAATGAAAGGGATAACATACGTTGAGCATTTGGCAGCTTTGGGCCTGTACTCACTGGAATTTAGGAGAATGCAGGGGAACTCATTGAAACCCACTGAACGTTGAAAGGACTAGATAGGGTGCATGTGGACAGGATGTTTCCTGTGGTGGGTAGTTTTACTAATATTGAGTGCAAGGTTGTTGCTACGACACCATTCAACCAGCTGATCTGTCACGCTCCTGTACACCACCATGTCACCATCTGAAATTCTGTTAATAGATGTCATTGCCAAATTTTGAGCCGTGTCTAGCCATGCAGGCATGGGTGTAGAGGCAGTATAGCAGAGAGTTAAGCACACATTCCTGAGGTGTGTCAGTGTTGATTGTTCATGAGGAGATGTTATTTCCCATCCACACTGACCGTGGTCTCCCAGTGAGGAAGTCAATGATCCAGTTGCAGACGGAGGTACAGAGGCCCAGGGGACACTGCCTCTGTCTGTCGATGGAGTAGCACTAATTCTGTGCTGCTCTTAGTTTTCTCTCTCTCCCCCCAGCTTAAATTTTGAATTTAAAATTTTTAATTGCTGAATCTTGAAAGGGAGTCTACGAGGAGTGGGAAGAATCCGCATGAACCTACTGACAAAAGTAATGGAAAAGGAAAGATGCCGAAGGAAAGATCTGATGAAATGCCAGCATGGGCTGAAGATATCATTCGGACACTGAAATCAATTCAAGATCGGAATCAGGCAATTAAAGATCAACTGGACAAGAATAATAATGAAATGAAGCTATTTCTGTGAAAACTTAAAGATGTGGAAACTCAAGTTACTAAACATGAAGAGGAATTGAAGTCAACTAAGCAAAAACTGTCTGAAACTACAACCCATTTGGAAAATTATCATCATTAGATTATTGATCTGGAAACTAGGTCCCGCTGAAACAACATACGAATCGTTGGATTGCAAGAAGGAGCTGAAAATGGAGACTTAACGGTTTACTTTGGTAAGCTCTTTCATGATCTATTTCCGACTATTTCATCACAGCCGCCTGCTATTGAAAGAGCGTGCAGACTGTCCACTTTGAAATTTAAAGACTCAACCAGACCAAGATTTATTTTGGTTTGTTGTCATCACTTTAAAATTAAAGATCAAATAATGCGACAGGCAAGAAAACAGAGAGTTTTCAGATTCAATGAGTCTGAGCTCTGTTTTTATGAAGATCATCTGAAAGAAGTAATGGAACAAAGAGCAAGATTTGCTTTGGTAATGAACCAAGCATATGATAAGAAACTATTTCCCTCTTTGAGTTACCCGACAAAAATGAAAGTTTTTCCTCCTAATTCTTCCCCACGTACTTCCTTTGACCCAAAAGTCGCGCTGGATTTTGTCCAGGCTATATCTGTAACTGCCACTGACGTTACTACCGAATAGCTGTTTGATTATCAGTATATTACTCACATTTTGAAAAGAAGATATATGAAGGCTATTTGGATATTTCATTGACAGATTAATAAAACAAGATAAGAAAACTTGCTCATCATTACATCCTATTGGATTTTTTTTGGAAAGAAGATTTACGGTTCAAGTTTGACCGTTTAAATGGTTAATTACATATTTGACTGAGAAAAGAGGATAAAAGGATTTGTTCCTTTTATCTAATATTTGGTTTGATGTTTTTTTTTGTTGTTTCTTAACTTACTAACTGGTGGTATTTTTTCCTACCAATAGGGTTTCTTTTTATATACATATATATCTGGGAGGGTTTAGTTACTATGATATTACTAATTAATATTTTTGTAAATTTAGTTCAGTTAAATATACTATTAACCTTTTTTTTAATCTGTTTTATTATAGCGCCCTATAACCGAATTTAAAGTTTTCTTAGGGATTTGAAGCTAAACTTAAGATGGCGCTGGTTTTTCTCTCTAAGAGATGATATTATTTTGGTTCTTTTTCTGTTTAATACATGATGGAATGTAAACACTCTCTTTTGTCAAGACGTTACTGTCTTTCTTGCAAGGTCTTTTTTTTTGTGTACTGGCTGGGGCAAGGGAGAGAGGAGACTGACAGAGTGGCCCATGACTTTGAATTCTATCTTAGTTCGCTTGCCTTTTTTCCGGGCTTTTGGGAGGGTGGGTGGGTTTAGAGTTAGGAGTTTTTTTCCCATTGGGTGGTTCCGGAGCATGCGTGTTTTCTATATGGCTGTATTCTTCATCACCGCCATCTTTGATAATCCCGTATTGATATGTGTTCTGCGCGTGTATAAAGTAAATTGGAATAAAATTATAGTATGGCCGCTAAACGGATTAATGTAATAAGTTGGAATGTACGTGGTTGGAATCATCCTATTAAATGAAAAAAGACTTTTAAAATTATTAATCGATTCCAACCTGATATAATTTTTGCTCAGGAGACGCATATCAAGGCAGGAGATCAAAATAGATTTTTTCGCTGGTGGAATGGAATATAGCTCCATGCTACTTCCCAGAGCAAAACTAAGGGTGTGTCTATCTTTATTAAATCTAATATATTTACTCAAGAGGATATCAAATCAGATTTTAATGGTAGATTTTTAATTGTTAAAGAAGTGATTTGTAATAGAAAGATTGTTTTGGTTAATTTGTATGGTCCTAATTTAGATGATCCTTTTCTTAAAAAAATATTTGCTTTACTGCCAGATTTAAATGAGTATATGTTGATAATGTGTGGGGATGAGCTGAACTAATCAGCGACTTACAAATCGTTCTGCGTCAGTTATTAACTCCTTTTTGACCAATTTTGGGTTGATCAAATTATGGAGGCATTTACACCCTGATAACAGAGAATATTCCTTTTTTTCCACATGTTTATTAAAAATATTCAAGGATTGATTATATTATAGTTGATCCCCGCCTTTTGCCTAATGTTAAAAACTGTAAATATGACACTATTGCTGTATCTGATCATGCACCTTTGAGTTTGTCCTTTGAATGTGATGTCGTCATTTTTGGCCGTCCACCATGGCGCACGTCTCAGACTTTATTGCAAAACTCTGACTTTATCAGTTTTATTGAAAGCCAGATAAAAGAATTTTTTCTTCTTAATGATATAGGAGGTATATCTAAATTGATTATATGGGATACATTCAAACCATTTTTACGTGGTCAGATTATTTCTTATTCAGCTAAACTTAAAAAACAGACTAAAGCAGAATTAGATAAAATTTCAAAACAAACTAAAGATTTAGATAATATCTATGTGACTTCCCCTAATATTGACTTATTTAAAAAAAGGGTGGAACTTCCATCACAATGTAACCTATTATTAACTCAACCAATTGAAGGTTATCTACTTAAGTTAAAGAGCCAATTTTATATGTTTGGGGATAAAAATAATAAACTACTTGCATCTCAATTAAAATCAGCTGGAGCCAAGAGGCAAATTTTGAAAATTCATTGAAAAGATGGTACCCTGGCTCGGGAATATGAAAAATTAATAAGATTTTTCAAGATTTTTATACTGAACTTTATAAATCTCAGTGTCCAGTAGACTCTTCTGAAATGAATGCTTTTTTACGAAAGATTGTTTTTCCTAAAATTTCTGCTGAGGATCAAAAAACTCTTGATGCCCAAATTACTGAATCCGAAATTCATAAAGCTATTTTTCAATGCAATCTAGTAAGGCCCCGGGACTTAATGGTTAACCTATAGAATTTTATAAAAAATTTGGAAAATTGCTTTCTCCATATATGTTGGAGATGTTTAAAGATTCTTTTGTGAAAAGTGATTTACCCTCTACTTTTTATGAAGCTTCTATTTCTTCTCAAAAAGGATAAAGATCTTACTGATAGTGCCTCATACAGACCTATTTCATTATTGAATGTTGATGCTAAGATTCTCTCAAAGATAATGGCCAATCGGTTGGAGAGTATTATGGGTAAAATTATTTTTAAAGATCAAACAGGCTTTATAAAGGGTCGTTATTCTTTTTTCAAATGTTCGGAGATTATTTAACATTATATATTCGCCTTCTTCTAAAACTCAATAATGCATTACATCTTTTGATGCTGAAAAAGCATTTGATCGAGTCGAATGGAAATATTTATTTAATGTTTTAGAAAAATTTGGTTTTGGTATTAATTTTAATAATTGGATTAAAATGATATATAAAGCTCCTATTGCTACTGTTGTCACTAATAACTGTAGGTCTCCTTTTTTTTCAGCTATCACCGTGGACAAGACAAGGTTGTCCATTAAGTCCTTTGTTATTTAATTTAATATTAGAACCCATTGCTATTGTTCTTCATAAAGCCAAAAACATTCATGGGATTTTTGTGAATGAGACCATGCACAAGATCTGTCTTTATGCTGATGATTTATTGGTGTATATATATCTAAGCCTGAAGAATCTATTCCTGCTTTGCTAAAATTATTTGACAAATTTGGAGACTTTTCAGGATATAAAGTAAATTTTAGTAAAAGTGAATTACTTCCTTTAAATTAATCTGTCTCTATATATGATAATATTCCTTTTAAAGTTATGGATTCTTTTAGATATTTAGGTGTTATAATTACTAAAAAATATAAGGATCTTTATAAAGCCAATTTTCCTCCTTTAGTGGACTTTATGAAGTATTCATTTAGTAGATGGAGCCCACTTACATTTTCATTTGTTGGTCATATTCATGTAGTTAAAATGATGATTTTACCAAAATTTTTATATTTATTTCAGAATATTCCTGTTTTTTTGACTAAGAAGTTTTTTGATTGGATTGATTCTATTATTCTGTCTTTTATTTGGGATAATAAAAGACCAAGAATTGGTAAATGTCATTTGCAAAAGTTGAAAAAGGACAGAGGTCTCGCTTTGCCTAATCTAAGAATGTATTATTGGGCTGTTAATTTACGGTATATGTCCTTTTGGCTATATTGGGGTGATAGGAATGATCGGCCAATTTGGGTAGACCTGGAACTGAGAGCTGTGAAACAGTTTTACTTAACTTTGTTATTCGGAGTTGCTCTACTTATACAATTAGCTAAAGTTGCTAATTTAAACCTATATCCTGTAGTTAAGCACTCTTTACAAATTTGGCTTCAGTTCCATAATTTTTTTAATTTGTAGTATAATTTATCGTAATTTTTTTTTAAACCTTCTTGGAGTGATCCAATTTTTTTACTTTGGAAAAATAAAGGTATTAATTCTTTTTTGGATTTATTTAAAGAAGGCAGATTGATGTCTTTTGAACAATTAGTCGATAAGTACTCTCTCATTCACGCTTTTTACAATATCTTCAAGTTAGACATTCTTTACAAAAATATTTAAGTAATTTTCCTTACTAAGCAAGAATTAGTAATTTTCCTTACTAATAAAATTTTCCTTACCAATTTTATTGGAGGCTGACTTGTTAGATACTATTATGAATATGAACCCCTCGTTGAAAGGTTCTATTGGAAGAATTTATAATTTATTATTACAATGGGATAAGCGTCCTTTACTCAAGATTAAACAGGATTGGGAGAAGGAACTCAATTTGACTTTTATATGGGGGGGGGGATTGGACGTGGATTCTGAAGCTGGTTAACCCTTCGATCTGTGCTAGTTGTTCACTGATTCACTTTAAAATTGTACATCGTTACCATTTGATGAAGGAGAAACTTTCTAATATATTTCCCAATGTTGACAAGTATTGTGATAGATGTAAAACTGAGATAGCTACACTGACACATATGTTCTGGTCATGTTCTATATTAAAACAGTTTTAGAAGTCAGTCTTTTCGACAATTTCTAAAGCACTCAGAATCAATTTACAACCTAATAAATTGACTGTGCTTTTTGGAATAATTCCTCAAAATATTCATGTATTTCTGTGTATGACCAACATGTTATTGCGTTTGTTACGTTGATAGCTAGGAGGGCCATCTTGTTGAAATGGAAGGATATATCAGCTCCTACTTTGTCACAACGGTTCTCTCAAGTGATCCTGTGTTTTAGCTTGGAGAAAAGTAGAAGTTGAACCTTTGGATCTTTATTTGATTTTGAGAAGAGATGGGGCTCATTTGCTCGTTATTATCATTTCAGTTAATTGATAGATTTCCTCCACGATCTAAATGTAAATTTTTTTGGATATTTTTTTTCTTGTTGGCGGTTTGATGTTTATTTTTAGAAGCTTTTTGAATGACGCATGGCTCCGGGGTTGTACCACCAATGGGTTTCTTTTTTTTTCCTCACTTTTCTTGCTTAGTAGTTTTTTTTTATTCACAAAAATTTTCAATCCTTAAGATATAATTTCTTCTTTTTTGAGGCATTGTAAGTGTTGTTACATTGATGTAATTGTGCTACTTTTGAATAATAATAATAAAAAGATTTGAAAAGAAAAAGAGTTACAGAGGCCCAGGTTTTGGAGCTTATTTTTAGAACCTTAGTGTATGCTTGTGTTGAATGTTGAGCTGCAGTCAATAAACAGCAGTCTGACATGGGTATTGCTATTGTTCAGGTGATCCAAGGCCAAATGGAGAGCCAGAAAGACTGCATCTAGTGTGGACCTATTGTGATAAGTCCAGGTCCTTGCTTAGGCAGGAATTGATTGTGGCTGTGACCAAGCTCGCAATACACCTTGTCACAGTAGATGTGAGTCCCAAGCTCCATCTTGGGCACTAGCCTACAATGTACCCAGGGCATCTTTAGGGAGCAGTGTCTCAGAAAGGCAGCGTCTGTTTTTAAGGACCTCCAGCACCCAGGGCATGTCCTTGTCTCACTGTTACCATCAGGTAGGAAGTACAGAAGCCTGAAGGCACACAGTCAGCAATTCAGGAACAGCTTCTTCCCCTCTGCCATCCAATTCCTAAATGGACATTGATGCTTTGGACACTACCTCACTTTTTTTAATAAACAGTATTTTTATTTTTGCACATTTTAAAAAATCTATTCAGTATACGTAACTGATTTACTTGTTTATTTATTATTATGTTTTATTTTATTTATTATTTTTTCTCTCTCTGCTAGATTATGTATTGCATTGAACTGCTGGTGCTAAGTTAACACATTTCGCGCCACATGCCGGTGATAATAAACCCTATTCTGATTCTGAACTTCCTCATTGAGACAGCTTCCCCTGTTCTTCTTGGACACTGGTATGATTGTCCTCCTTCTGCAGCAGGAGGGAACCTCCGAATGCAGCAGTGCGAGATTGAAAATCTCCTTGAACACTACCACCAGTTGGTAGGCACAGGTTTTCAGTGCCCTACAATGTACACCATCAGGGCATGATGCTTTACCAGGTTTCACCCTCTTGAAAGATGTTCTAACATCTACTTCCAAGGTGGAGATCATAGGGTAATCAGATGCTGCAGGAATCTGCAAAAGTTTAGTTTTATTCTGACTTTCAAGCATGCGTAAAAGGCAAGTTCACCTGGGCGTGAATCATTACAGCCATTTATTATGTTGGGTTTCACCTGGTAGAAAGTAATGCACTGCAAACCCTGCCAGAGCTGATGTGCAACAGATTCCACCTCTAAGTTCAATTGGAATTGTTTTTTCACTCTTAAAATGCATTCTATAAGTCATAACTGGACTACTTGTGTAGATCTGTGGCATCACAGGTCTTGAATACTGCAGATCTAGCCCTCAGCAAACTGTGAATCTCCTGGTTCATCCATGCCTTTTAGTTTGGGCATAGCCAGTATGTTCTTGAAGACACACAGTTATTCACACAGATCTTGAAGTCGGTGACAACTGTGGTGTAATAATTCAGATTCAAAAATGAATCCCTGAATCTTGTCCAGTCCACTGACACAAAGCTATACTGCAGGCCTCCCTTGACCATACCTTCTAGGTCCTCACCACTGGTACTGCAATCTTTAGTTACTGCCTTTATGCTGGAGTAGAAGTATAGTAGGTATATACCAAAATTGTGGCCAGATTAGAAATAAAAATTAGCTAAAACTGGAGGAATACTGAAGGAAAAAGATGGTATATTCGACAGTGATATACACTGGAGTAGTTAAGGATGATGAAGAAGGATATTGTATCCGATTTACATGTAGACAATATCATTTGTGAGAGTGTCGGAGTGGTTTGATTGCTGAGTAAGAAGAAGCCAGATGAGCGATGCATTATATTCTGAGACAAATAGCCAATGAGCAATTAGTTAACAACAAGCTAAAGATTTCCAATGTACCAAGACTTGGAGATAGACCAGAGGAGTGCTTTGAAAAGAGAGGAAGATGGTGCCTCGTAGTCAGGGGTTCCTAACATGGGGTCCATGGACCCCTCAGTTGATGGTAAGGGTCCATGGCAAAAAAAAGTTGGAAACCCCTACTATAGGTGGTGAATAATAAGAGTATCAGCAATACAATTACCAAAAGACAAAATTCAAAACTATTATTGTTCAGTTGATATGATTAAAGTATGGGGGCCAAGGAGAAGAACATTTGGACAATAATAGCCTTTGAAAAACTGGACTCTCAGTTAACATAAAAAAGAGAGAATAAACAAAAATAATAAGTGGCCAATCACGTGCCTACCTTATCATTTAATATCACCGTGTCTTATCCTCAAGCTCATTTTTCTATCTAGATTGCTATTTTCCATCTTGAGATCTACGTCACTCAGACTTGGAATATATTCATTCACTGACCATCCACAGTTTTCTGGGGACAGACAGTTGTAAGGTTTTATAAATGTCTGCAGAAAGAAATCTCTTGTCATCTGACTGAAGTGGCAATTATATACTTTGTAGAAACTCCGACTTGACCGAATGGCCTCCCATATATTGGACAGTAGTTTCAGAGGGTTGTAAGGCAACTGAACCCAGCATAACTGGTTGAAATACACAATATATCAAAAAAGCAAACCAGCGGTGGGAGATAAATCAAATCAACACACACAAAATACTGGAGGATCTCAGCAGGCCAGGGAAAAAAGTACTGCCGACGTTTCTGGCTGAGACCCTGCTTTCTTGTTTGTGATAGAGAAATCTCTTGTTTCTCTCATAACTTTTGTTGCACAGAAGTAGTTCATTTGATCATTGAGTTCACCTTGTGATTGCTTTGCATATATTCACTGTCTTATTAAGAAAATCCACATCGTTTTCGAAATGAACAACCTGCCATAAAGTGGGAAATGCTGATGAGCTCTAAAATTTCAACTATAATAGAACTGCATTAAAGGCGGAATTCAATAGATAACTGAAGTTAAAGCAAAGTTGGTCATAAAATGAAATCACACGAGATTGATGCTCCAGGTTCCAGCAAAATGCTGGAGGAACTTAGCAAGTTAGACCACAAGACCTTAAGACATAGAAGCAGTATCAGGCCATTCAGCCCATCAAGTCCACTCCACCATTTCATCATGGCTGATCCCAGATACATTCAACCCCGTACATCTGCCTTCTTGCTATATCCTTTGACGCCCTGATTACTCAGGAAACTATCAACTTCCGCCTTAAATATACCCAAAGACTTGGCCTCCACTGCAGTCTGTGGTAGAACATTCCACAGATGCTTTGGCTAGAAAAAATTCCTCCTTACTTCTGTTCTTAAAAAGTGGCCTCTCAAATTTGGGACTGTGCCCTCTAGTTCTGGATACCCCCCACCAAGGGAAACATCCTCTCCACATCCACCTTATCCAGTCTTTCAGCAGTTTTCAATGAGATCCCTAAGCTGCCTTCTAAATTCCAGTAAGTGCAGGCCCTAAGTTGCCAAATGCTCCTCGTATGTTATCCCCTCATTCCCGGAATCATCCTCATGAACCTCCTCTGGACTCTCTCCAATGACAAGATATCCTTTCGCAAAACTGTTGACAATACTCCAAGTGTGGCCGGACTAGTGTCTTGTAAAACTTCAGTATTATCTCCTTGTTTTTATATTCTATTCCCCTTGAAATAAATGCTGACATTGCACTTGCCTTCTTTACCACAGACTCAACCTTTTGGAAATCTTGCACCGAGGACTTCTAAGTCCCTTTGCACCTCCTGAGGTTTGAACTTTCTCCCCTTTTAGATAATAGTCTACACTACTATTCCTTTTACCCAAATGCATTATTGTACATTTCCCAACACTCTATTCCATCTGCCACTTTTTTGCCCATTTTTCCAATTTGTCTAAGTCTTTCTGCAACTGCATTGCTTCTTCAGCACTACCTACCACTCCACCTATCTGTATCATCTGCAAACTTTGCCACAAAGTCGCCAATTCCACTGTCTAAATCATGGATGAACATGTGAAAAGTAATGGTCCCAATATTGACCCCTGAGGAACACCACTAGTTACTGGCAGCCAAACAGAAAAGGCCCCATTATTCCCACTTGCTGCCACCTGCCTGTCGGCTACTCCTCTTTCGTGTAATGCCAAAGGATTTTATCTTGTTAAGTAGCCTCATGTGAGGCCCTTATCAAATGCCTTCTGAAAATCAAGTAAATGACAACCACTGCCTGCTCTTTGTCCACCCTGCTTGTTACTTCCTCGAAGACTTCTAACAGATTTGTCAGGCAAGATTTTCCTTTACAAAAACTATGCTGACTTTGTCTTAAAATTTTATCATTAGTCTCCAAGTACTCTGAAATCTCATCCTTAGTAATGGACTCCAACACTCTCCCAACCACTGAGGTTAGGCTAACTGACCCATAATTTCTTCTGTTTTGTCTTCCTCCCTTCTTAAAGAGTGGAGTGACATCTACAGTTTTCCAGCCTTCTGGGACCATGCCAAAGATCATGACCAATGCATGCATTATCTCTTCAACATCCTCTTTCAGGACTCTGGGATGTAGTCCATGTGGTCGAGGTGACTTAGCCATCTTAAGACCTTTGAGTTTATGTAGCACTTTTTCCTTTGTAATGACACTCACTCCTGTACCCTGACACTCATGGAGCTCTGGTATACAACTAGTGTCTTCCACAGTAACACTGAAGCAAAGTACTTATTAAGTTCATCTGACATTTCTTTGTCCCCCATTGCTACCTCACCAGCATCATTTTCCTGTGGTTCCAGATCAACTTTTGCCTCACTTTTATTTTTTATTTAACAGAAAAAAACGTAGTATCCTACTTCATATTATCAGCTAGCTTGCCCTCATTCCATCTTTTCCCTGATAGTTCTTTTTGTTGCCATTTGTTGGATTTTAAAAGCTTCACAATCATCCAGCTTCCCACTCACTTTTGTCCCTTATATGCCCTTTCCTTGACTTTTATGCAGTCCTTAACTTCACTTGTCAGCCACAGTTGCCTAGCCCTACCATCTGAGAACTACTTCTTCTGTGGGACATATCTATCCTGTGCCTTGAGAACTATTCCCAGAAACTTCAGCCATCTCTGTTCTGCCATCATCACTGGCAGTATCCCTCTTCCATCCTCCTAGGCTATTTTCTCTATCATGCTTCTGTAGTTTCCTTTATTCCATTGTAATACTGATACATGTGACTTGTGTCCCTCCATCTCTAATTGCAGTAAGAATTCAATCATATTATGATCACTGCCTCCTAAGGGTTCCTTTACGTTAAGCTGACTAATAAAGTTTGGGTTATTACACAACACCCAACCTAAGATAGTCTTTCCCTAGTAGGCTTGAACACAAGCTTCTCCAAAAAGCCATCTCGTAGGCATTCAACAAATTCCCTCTCTTGCAATCTGACACCAACCTGATTTTCCCAATTCCTTGCATATTGAAGTCCTCCATTACAATTGTGACATTACCCTTATTACATGCCCTTTCCAGCTCCCTTTGCAATCTCAATCCCATATCATTTTGGCTACTATTTGGTGGCCTATCCGAAGAAATGTTTGTGGACTCCAGGAAGGGAAAGTCAAGGGAGCACATACCAGATGTCATCAAGGGATTAGCAGTGGAAAAGGTGAGCAGTTTCAAATTCCTGGACATCAAGATCTATGTTGGGCCCAACATATTGTGCAATTGCAAGGAAGGCTTGGCACTGGCAATATTTCATTTGGAGTTTGAGGAGAATTGGTATGTCACCAAAGTCACTCGCAAGTCTGCGGGACCGGACGGTATCCCAGGGTGGGTACTCAAGATATGCGCGGAACAACTGGTAGGTGTGTTTACAGACGTTTTTAGTCTCTCCCTCTCCCGGTGTAGAATGCCCTCCAGCTTCAAAACATCCACCATTGGACTACATCTGCAGCATGCTACCACCCACACTGGACCTCCTACAGTTTGCCTGCTGATACAATGAATTGACAGATGACACAATAGCCACAGCTCTACATACTGTCTTTACACTCCTGGAGAAGAGGGATGCCTATGTGAGAATGCTGTTCGTGGACTACAGTTCAGCATTCAACACCATAATTCCCTTCAGGCTTGACAAGAAGCTCAGAAAACTTGGCCTTTACCTGCCTTGTGCAGCTGGATCCTGGACTTCCTGTCAGATCGCCGGCAGGTGGTAAGAGTGGACTCCCTCTCTTCTGCCCCTCTGACCCTCAACACAGGAGCCCCTCAGAGCTGTGTCCTAAGCCCCCTCCTTTACTCTCTATATACTCATGATTGTGTCACCACCCGCAGCTCCAGTACTAATGAGGCAGCCTACAGATAAGAAGTCATCATCCTGACACAGTGGTGTCAAGAAAACAATCTCTCCCTCAGTGACACAAAAACAAAGGAGTTGGTTGTGGACTACAGGAGGAATGGAGACAGGTTAACCCCTACTAACATCAATAGATCTGGGGTTGAGAGGGAGAACAGCTTTAAGTTCCTTGGCATACATATCACTCAGGATCTCACATGGTCTGTACACTGTGGCTGTGTGGTCATAAAAGCACAACAGCACCCCTTTCACCTCAGATGGCTGAAGAAGTTTGGCAGGAGTCCCCAAATCCTACGAACTTTCTATAGGGGCACAATTGAGAGCATCCTGACAGGCTGCATCACTGCTTGGTATGGGAGCTGTACTTCCCTCGATTGCAGGACTCTACAGAGAGTGGTGCAGACAGCCCAGCGCATCTGTAGAGTGAACTTTGCACTATTCAGGACATTTACAGAGACAGGTGTGTAAAAAGGGCCCGAAGGATTATTGGGGACCCAAGTCACCCCAACCACAAACTGAGCCAGCTGCTACCATCCGGGAAACGGTACTGCAGCATAAAAGCCAACACCAACAGGCTCCGGGACAGCTTCTTCCACCAGGCCATCAGACTGATTAATTCACGCTAATTGTATTTCTATGCTATATTGATTGTCCTGATGTACATACTATTTATTACAAATTACTATATATTGCACATTCAGACTGAGAAATAACTTAAAGATTTTTACTCGTGTATGTGAAGGATGTAAGAAATCAAGTCAATTCCATTCAATACAGATGTACTGTGGAGAGCATTCTGACTGGCTGCATCACCTTCTGGTTCGGAGGGGCCATTGCACAGGTTCAGAAAAAGCTGCATAATGTTGCAAACTCAGGCAGCTCCATCACGAGCACTAGCCTCACAGCATTAAGGACACCTTCAAAAGGCAGTGCCTCAAAAAGGTGGCACCCATCATTAAGAACTCCCATCACCTAGAGCATACCCTCGCCACGCTGCTGCTGCTAAGGAGGATGTACAGAAGTCTGAAGACACACACTCAACATTTCACAAACAGCTTCGTCTCATCCGCCATCGTATTTCTGAATGGACAATGAGCCCATGTACACTGTCTCACTATTTGTTTTCTTTTTGTTCTCTTTTTACAATTAATTATATATTTCTTATCGTAATTTTTTATATTTTCTTATTGTAATTAATAGTTTTTTTAAAAATTGTGTATTGGAGTTTACTACTGCTGTAAAATGACAAATGTCATGACATATGCCACTGATGTTAATTCTGATTCTGTGTACCCTTGGGGATTAAGAAGATATTGCCTTTTTTTCCCAGTGCTGCACTTTCTTTGCTTTTTAGCCAACTCTGTGGTAAAAGGCAGCATTTGAAAAAAATGTGAATGGTTGCTAATGATTCTGTGGTCATTGATACTAATGGCATTTCTGTAGTTGTAGATTATGTATTACCTCTTTGGTTTCAGGGTGAAATACATCAATAAAGGACGGAACACCAATGGGAGCTGAAAGTTAGCTTTTTAATGTTGTGCATGAGCTAATCAGAGGAGAATATGAGTTCATGCAATATGAATTAAAGTAATACCTGCAATTAAAAATAAAACACTTTCAGGATGTAATCCATGAGTTATTTCTAGCCTCTTTTGCGGGGCAGTTTAATGAAGTGCCAGTTAGTAAGGGCAACACATACCTTTGTGGCAGTATGGAACAAGGAAAACTGTCGAAGTTACTCATGGAGCATGTAAATCGAACAGCAAAGCAGCAACTGAGTGTAGTTACTGAATGTAACTGAGGCTGGGAAAATACAGGATTTAGACTGGAGAGGAAAGGCAATGAAAAATGGAAACCCAAATGCTTTACCAAAAAATAAATGAGAGATCCAGTTAGGGACGCTCCTTGTACCCCTTTGAATTTTTTGCTGATTTGTCTGAATAACTCCTTATTGATATAACATGGAAAAATTAAAAGAAAAATCTGTAAATGGTCTTTGGAGATATCAGTGCGTATTGATATGGAATATGATATCAAAATCTGAATTTCAAATCCAGAGAAAACATTCCAGAAAATTAGATAGAATATTAACTGTCATGTGGATGAATATGTAAAGCATTCAAAGTAAAATTTAGATGTGTTAACAACCAGGGATGCTCAGTTTTTAAATAGCTAAATCAAACAGGAGGAGGAAATGGTGCAGGCCAAGCAGTTATTTTACTGAACTAATTATCTTGTCTAATGAGCCAAAGACTCAAGTTCCAATCCCACCATTGCAGTTATGGAACTAAAATTTCAAAATCAGACAAACACATCATGAGTAATAATGATGATAGCACTTTTAGATTGTCAGTAAAACACATCTGGCTCACCAAAGTTCTTCAAGATCCTTACCCGGTCTGACTTGTACATGATTCCAGATTAATAAAGCCACTCGATTGCACAATTGTGCTATACTGAAATAGAAAATAAACAGAATTTGATGGACCACCCAGCATTGACATAGCCATTAGACTTTGATATGCAAAACTGAGTTTACAAAATTCTCCTTACAAATAACTCGAGACTAGTCTGTAAGTTGGGTGTGCTGTCCTACTAGTTAAGCAATAGCCTAGCATTACCCCATACTCAGAGAAACACTTACAGATTTTGTAGCAGACTCTTCTATCACAATTTCTGGGAGCAATATAAGAGTACAGTGGTATACAAGCAAGCGGGAATAGCCATAATCAACATTAACATTTTATCCTGTGAAATATCATGGCAAAAGCAAAGCTCCTGATCATATGCTGGTTTTTTTCCTCAACTGGTGAATCAATAATTCACATTAAACAGTATTTGGAAGAAGTAGCAAAAACAACAAGAGCATGCCATGAGGTACTTCAATGTCTCTCACCATGAGTGATTTGGCAGTTTCACCCTTATCAAACTGCCATGTCCTTAAGAATTTATGATGGCATTGAAAGAAGTGAGCAGCACATAGTCCCTATAGGGATAAAGATATCTCTTGGCACTGAGAACATCCTCCATTACATTATGCCATATGTGACAGACTCAAAAGAGATCTAGCAGCTGAAACCTGAGTTTCTATAAAGTACTGTGAACCTTACATAATCAATGTAACCTTATGACTCAGTGTACTTTTTACACCATTGTTATTAGCATGCCAAGGGACCAGTCCTATTTCAGTGAGGGGTATGCTAGGAGCAGCATCCCATCCACCTAACTAAAAGTGAAATTCTAGTCTAGTATATATTCAACAGAGGACAACACATCTGCTAAAAGCAAAAATTGCATACAGTGAAAAGAGTTAAGAAATCTCATACCATCAGATCAAAGGATTGCAATCCTGCTACTCCTAGTCATGAATAGTGGTAGATAAATAAGCAATAGTTGGCAGAGGTGATTCAAGAACATCCTAATCTTCAACAACGTCAGGTCCCAGCAAGTGAATACTCATGATAAGGCTAAAGCATTTGTAACAGTGATGAACCAGAAGTGTTGAGTGGATGATCCATCTGATCTTTCTTCAAAGAAAAACATAATCACAGAAGCCAGTTTTCATCGGTTTGATTCTCTCTTTGTTTCATGTTCCAAAAAAAGGCTGAGAGCACTGGATATAATAAGGACTCTGGGACCATACAATATGGTGGCTTTAGAACTGAAAATGTATTCCAGAACTAACCAAGCTATTCCACACTGTTAGATCACAGGTGTCTAACCAACAACATGGAAAATGATCTCGATATGTCCTGTTCACAAAAAAGACAAAAGGAGCCCACAAAATACTACCCATTGGTCAACTATGCTGTCATCAAAAATTGCTAGAAGATGGAAGCTGACATCAACAATGCCCAGTTTTCATTTTGTCAGGATCATACTATTCCAGATGATAGCCTTGTACAGAGCTGGATTACAATGTTAAGATGAAAGTGATCATCTTTGTCGTCGAGGCAGCTTTCGACTATGTGTGACATCAAGGAGTCCTTATAAAATTGAAGTCATTTAGATCAGGAAACAAAAACAAGTGGTCGGAGTCATATTTTGTACAAAGGAATATAGTTGAGAGAGGTCAGTCTTTCAGTAGTAGGACAATACTGCAGTGGTTCCTCGAGGCAGTGTCCCAGACCAAACATTTTAAACTGCTACGTCAGTAGCCCTCCTTCCTCCATAAGATCAGAAAAGAAGATATTTGATTATAGTTGCACTATATTCAAATACATTCACAGCTCTGCAGCAAATAAAGCGGCCTGTGTCTGTAAGTCACAGACCTTAACACATTTAGACAGTGGCAATTTATGCCACTAAAGAGCTGGCAGTGACTATCTCCAACAAGAGAGTCCAGCTATTACCATAAACTTTCAGTTGAATTTCTATCACCCAGTATTTCACAATCAACATCCTGGGATCATATTGACCAGAAGCTCAACAGGACCAGCCACATAAATGCCATCTCTACAACAGGTCAGAGACTATATATCCTGCAACAAACGACTTCCTGACATTCCAAAATCTTTCCACTATCTATAAGGACAAGACTGGAGGGTAATGGAATACTTTAGTCATTCCTGTATGAATACACATTGAAGAATTTTCAAGAAGCTCAACACTATCCAGGACAAGGCAATCTTCTCGACTGGTAGCCGTCTATCACCGGCATGGAACAGTAACAGCGTGTACCATCTACACAATGAAATGTAGATACTTGCTCAGAATACTCTTTTAGTATCTCTCAAACTCATGACCACTACCACCAGGAAGGACAAATACAGCAGGTACATGGAAGTACAGCTCCTGCATGTTCTGAGAAGAATGCATGTCCTGGATGGTGAGGCTCCTTATTATTGGATGCTGCCTTCTTGAGGCACTGCCTTTTGAAGATGTCCTCAATGTTGGGGAGGCTAGTGCCCAATTTGGAACTAGCTGAGTTTACAATACTCTGCAGCTTTTTTCAATCCTGTGTGTTGGAGTCTCCATGTTAGGTGGTGATGTAACCCATCTGAATGCTCTCCACGGTACACCTGTAGAAATTTGTTATAGCCTTTTTGTTATATCATGCAATAACCTTAAATGACTTCCTTCTCTGTGTACAAAACCACCAGATTTGTATCTGAAAACACGCTTTTCTCAGAGTACAAAACAATGATATTGCTGGGACTTGTGGACCTTAGTTATAGGCAAAGGTTGAATAGGACAGGACTTTATTTACAAAATTATAAGGGGTTTAGCTAAGGTTTTCCAGATGTTGGGTGAGAATAGATCAAGAGATCATAGGTTAAGGGTGAAAGGTGAAATTTTTAAGGGAACATGAGGGGGAGCTCCTTTATTTGTAGAGTGTTGTGAGTGTGGAATGAGCGGTAAGCGGGGTTGCTTGCAACATTCAATAGTATTTTAGAGAAGTAAATGGATTGAAGGGGTATGGAGGGCAATGGTCCAGGTATGGGTTGATTGGACGCAGAAAACAGTTTTGCCTGGATTAGATGGGCTGTATGGCATTTATCACATCCAATGTATCACAGATATCAATGGTCCTAGCAATAATCTTTTGTGCATCTGTCATTAGTTTGAAAATCTAATGCAAGTTTCTCCAGAAAGAATTTTCTAAATAACTGTTAAAGCAGAGAATATTAAACACAAAAAGCACTGCAGATGCTGTGGTCAAATCATGACGTACAAAAAAGCTGGATCAACTCAGCAGGTCGGGCAGCATCCGTTGAAAGAACTAGTCAGACTGCTTCTTTCAACAGATGCTGCCCGACCTGCTGAGTTCATCCTGCTTTTTTGTACGTCTTGATAAGGCAGAGAATATATTGCTCCAAGAATAAGTTGAGAAAGAGTAATAAATCATTTCAAGCAGATGAAGACCCATTTGGTTTGTTTTGTGGAGTTCTGGTGTAGAAATCACAGTCCATGTGGACAGATAATAACATTACCTCCTTACTGTCAACACGGGCATAACCTCAAGCATGCATATTTATCCCACTGCTCCACTCTCTCTACGCTCATGGCTGTGTGGCTAGGTACAGCTCAAATGCGGTCTTTAAATTTGCCAGTGATACCACTGGTGTTTGAATCTCCGATGGCGACAGGGAAGTGTACAGGAATGAGATAGTTTGGCTGGTTGAGTGGTGTTGCAGCACCAACTTCACAGTCAACATCAACAAGACCAAGCAATTGACTAGTCCTCATTGAGGGCTCATTGGTGGAAAGCTTGAGCAGCTTCAAGTTCCTGGGCATCAACATCTCAGAGTATTTATTCTGAGGCCAACACATTGATGCAATCACAAAGAAGGCAATGCCACTTCATTAGAAACCTGAGGAAATTTAGTATGTCACCAAAGGTTCTTACAAATTTCTACCAATGTACAGTAGAGAGCATTCTAATTGGTTGCATCACCGCCTGGTATGGAGGCTCCAATGCACATGATTACAAGAGTCTTCAGAGTGTTTTAGACTTGGCCAGCTCCATCACAGGTACAGCCCTCCCCACCACTGAGAACAAGATGAAATTCCTCAAGAAGGCAGCAGCATCATCATGGATTTTCACCACACTAGACGTGCTTTTTTTCCCATTACTACTATCAGAGAGGAGATACAGTGGCATGAAGACCCACATGCAGCATTTTAGAAACAACTTTTTACCCTCTGCCATCAGATTTCTGAACAGTGCATGAACCCATGTGTTCCTCCTTTGCACTGTTTGTTTATATTTTGCAATTTATAATTGCAATTTGAGGATGTGACTAAACACATTGATGACGGTAGAGTGGTAGATGTAGTGGAGAGGCATAATATGTTTAGGAATAGTCAGCATAGCTTTGTCAAAGGTATGTCATGCCTATGAGCCTGATTGAATTTTTTGAGGATGTGACTAAACACATTGATCAAGGTAGAGCAGTAGATGTAGTGTTTATAGATTTCAGCAAGGCATTTGATAAGGTACCCCATACAAGGCTTATTGAGAAAGCTAGGAGGCATAGGATCCAAGAGGACATTGCTTTGTGGATTCAGAACTGGCTTGCTCACAGAAGGCAAAGAGTGGTTGTAGACAGGTCATATTCAGCATGGAGGTCAGTCACCAGTGGTGTGCCTCAGGGATCTGTTCTGGGAGCCCTACTCTTTGTGGTTTTTATAAATGACCTGGATGAGGAAGTGGAGAGATGGGTTAGTAAATTTGCTGAATACAGAAAATAGGGGCTGTTATGGATATTGTGGAGGGCTGTCAGAGGTTACAGCGGGACATTGATAGGTTGCAAAACTGGGCTGAGAAGTGGTAGATGCAGTTCAACCCAGATAAGTGTGAAGTGGTTCATTTTGGTTGGTCCGATATGATGGCAGAATATAGTATTAATGGTAAGACTCTTGGCAGTGTGGAGGATCAGAGGGATCTTGGAGTCCTAGTCTGTAGAATACTCAAAACTGATGGGCAGTTTGACTTTGTGATTAAGAAGGCATATGGTGCATTGGCATTCATCAATCATGGGATTGAGTTTAAGAGCCGAGAGGTAATTTTGCAGCTATATAGGACCCTGGTCAGACCCCACTTGGAGGACTGTTCTCATTTCTGGTCACCTCACTACAGGAAGGATGTGGAAAGCATAAAAAGGGTGCAGAGGAGATTTTACAAGGATGTTGCCTGGATTGAGGAGCATGCCTTATAAGAATAGGTAGAGTGAACTTGGCTTTTTCCCCTTGGAGCGATGGAGGATGAGAAGTGACGCGATAGAGGTGTATAAGATGATGAGAGGCATTGATCGTGTGGATAGTCAAAGGCTTTTTCTCAGGGCTGAAATGGCTAGCACGAGAGGGCACAGTTTTAAGGTGCTTGGAAGTACGTATAGAGGATATGTCAGGGTTAAGTATTTTACGCAGAGAGTGGTGAATGCCTGGAATGGGCTGTCAGTGATGGTGGTGGAGGTGGATACGATAGGGTCTTTTAAGAGACTCCTGGATAAGTACATGGAGCTTAGAAAAATAGTGGGCTATGAGTAACCCTAGGTAATTTCTAAGGTAAGGACATGTTCGGCACAGCTTTGTGGGCTGAAGGGTCTGTATTGTGCTGTAGGTTTTCTATGTTTCTATAACAAGTTGTCTTGCACTATACTGCTGCTGATGCAAAACAATACATTTCATGACTATTAATGATAATGAACCTGATTCTAATTCTTCTTATTTTTCTTCCACATGAAAGTATTACTTATGTAACTTATTTTCCTTAGCTGTAGTTTCTAACAATCATTAAGTTCATTTTTTGTGACAGTTTTCTAATTTTCTTTTTTCTGCAGCCATGATTACTTGAAAGCTTCTTGTTTGAGCCTATGTAGCTCCATGCCACAATTCTTGATAGGTAAATGTCATTCAAAACTGTACTGTGACCTTTTCCTATAGCATACCCATCTTTGAAACTTTATGACTGTGTAAAAGTTTCAAGTTAAGCATGAGTTCTATTTTTACTGTGTTTCTTTCTTAGCAAAGAAATTAATAACGCCACCCATTTAACTAAACTGATTCTAGATGGATATTTTTTCTCGAGAATGATAATTTCACGACAGGAAGCTGATATAGAAAATCAAGTAATTATCCAAGGCAATTTATTACAATTTTAATTGGCTGTAGTACAACAACTTTCATGTTTCCCTTGTTTTAATTCGAATCAGAATCAGCTTTAATATCACAGGCATATGTCTTGAAATTTTGCGGCAGCAGTACATTATAATATGTAGTAATAAAAACTATAAATTGCAATAAGAAATATACAGTATATAAAGTTCAAGTTGAATAATCATTCAACTATATGAGAATATCCATAAATACAGCCAAATGAAGCAGCATTCCTCCAGAGCCAGGGTGCAAAACACAGTACCAACAGTCATACACAGCACAAGGTACATATAGAACATATAAGATAGCAGTAAAATACAGTCACACAAAAAAGTAGTGCAAGTTGCTGAGTCCATGGAATGTTGCACACAATACAACTTGTCTCCTTCAAAATGAATACTGGGAGAGCACCGACTCCAGCATAGATGCCACCTCTGGCACTCGGGCAGAGTGCCCGGCTCTGATGCCTCTCCCTGGGCAGCTGCATACAAACGACACTGGCTTGAGGTGTAGTCTTCCCAATGACTGAGGCTGCAGATTCCCCACTGTCTACTCCTATTGTGTGCCAATAAACAAATGAATTGGACTTGCAGCATTCCACATTAACAATGTCCAACAGAGTCTTGCGATCAAGAGAAAAGTGACTAAGATGATCACTCGCTGTTAGACTGCACACAGCTTTTGTGCACCGACACCTCCAATACCTCTCCAGAAACACACTCCGCATCAAGTCTAGCTCCTTCAGTCTATCCGCTGATGAGCAACTCACTGGTGGGATAGACCTGCAGTACTTTAAGTTCTTAAGGTCTTGCGATCATGAAAAATATGTTTAAAAAAACCCAATAACACCTTTGGTTGGCCCCTTAGGTGCTGCTGCATCTAAGTACGTTGCCATCTTACAAAAAAAATAGTGTAAAAAGAGAGGGAAAGAAAAGAGGAAGACTGAGGAAGTGTTCATGGGTTCATTGTCCATTCAGAAATCTGATGGCGGAGGGGAGGAAGCTGTTCCTGAAACATTGAGTTTGTCTCTTCAGGCTCCTGTACCACATCCTTGTTGGTAGCAAGAAGGAAGTACAGGAGCCTGATAGGTGATGGGGGTCCCTAATGATGGATGCCGCCTTTTTGAGGCATCACCTTTTGAAGCTGTCCTGGATACTTTGGAGGCTGGTGCCCACTATGGTGATAGCTAAGTTAGCCACTTTCTCCAACTTTTTCGATCCTGTGTAGTAGCCCTTCCCCACCAGACAGTGATGCAACCATTTAGAATGCTCTTTACGGTATATCCATTGAAATTTGTGAGTGTCTTTGGTGACATACCAAGTCTCCTCAAAATCCTAATGAAATAGCCGCTGTCGTGCCTTCTTTTTAATTGCATCAATATGTTGGGCCAAACCCAGGATAGATCCTCAGAGATGTTGACACCCAGGAACTTGCAACTGCTTATTCCTTACACTTCTGATTCTTGATGAGAGCTGGTGTGTGTTCCTACAATGTCCCCTCCTGAAGTCCACAGTCAGTTCCTTGGCCTTACTGACATTGAGTGTGACACCACTCAACCAGCTGATCTATCTCACTCCTGTATGCCTCCTTGTCACCATCTGAAACTCTGTCAACAATAATTATGTCATCAGCAAATTTATAGATGTGGATATATATATAGACTTATAGATAGCCACAGCTCAAACTCCATTTATTCCTTTATTACCACTAATTTTTAACATTCTGTTTGATATTGCTCCACTTATTTCTTTCACTCATTGGAAGCTTTGATGTGATTATTGATCATGGATCTACATAATTCTGTCCACCTATCTTTGTTCATTTGCATATAATTTTCTGCTTTATAGCTTTACTTTTTGTGCCTCATTCTTCAAAACAGCAGATTCTATATTTACTCTGAATATTAAACAGAGTTTGTTTTTGGGTTATTATGGAGCAGTGCCACGTCCACCAGTAATGCAGAAGTGTTTTTTATAGTCTATGATACCACTACTGTTCAGAATATATACTGTTTTGTGCTTTCTCAAGTTATATTCAACCTGGCCCCATTAATGTCTGAGTTACAGCAAATGAAGTCATCTTCCCTTATGGTTAACAATAACTTTCTTCCCCTTCAAATTTAATGAGTGGAAGATTCCTGTGTGAATTCTTTTAACATTAACACCAATTAGCATGTGATCTTACTAAGATGAGGATTGGTTCAATGGCCAAGAGCTTCAAGAACATTGAAGACCAGCTCTTGTGTACATATTTAACATTCAGGTGTACATTGTCATGTAAATACAGTATATGTTAATTACTGGGAGATTTCCTTGTATTTGTTTAGTCAGAAGCCATAAGAATTATGGGGTTCAGAGTCAATATCAAGGTTTTCATGGGCCATGTCACTTCTCTTTCTTCTATGTCTGTATTCCAGGTTAATCTAGTGCATATGTGTGAGGGGAATTGGGATATATTTAATTGGGACTCAAGGTCTTTGCTGAGGTCTTCTAAGATCATTTTCAGTTTTTTTCTGACTCATTTCCATGGATCCGTCCATTTGATAGAAGAAGATGTTGAATATAATAGAATAATCTGATGTTGTGTGCAGATAGAACTTTCAAAGTGCAATGGTATTGAACACATTCTTCCAAATTGATTATCAGTACACACTTGGTGAATTTAGAAGGTAGGAACTGTCACTTGATTTGCTCTTATCCAGTGCTGAGAAATTTATCCAGCATTTATTTTATGATCTTGTTTCATATTTATTTTCTAAGTGAGACCACTTCAGAGCTTTAAGAGTTCACCATATAGTTTTCATTTTTATAATGCAGTTGTAACATGGCAGTAAAAATACAATTATGAAATATAGATTAACATTTTCAAGTGTCAATGATATGTGTGACTGAAATCACATGTTTTTAAAATAAACTTCAAGTTTAATTATAAACCATTAGTAAGGGTTATATTAAAGCCCACACTGGGGAGATGGAATTTGGACATTTTAATGCAGGTGGTGGAACTGTATCAAATTTAAGAAGTGTTCTTTAGTATTATTTCTTTCATTTAAAACAATGTGTGAAATATACCTAAATATATTAGTCTATGAACTCTGTGACAACATATTTTTAGGCACTATGTGATTTTTTAAATTTGCAAACTGATCTTTGAACATAATTAGCAACTCCTTTTAAGATGTATATGAAAAAAATTGTAGAATGGACCTGGAAGAAGTCAATGGGTGCATATTATTGACATTAATCTTCATAGAATGTGATTCACTTTATTGCTAGAGTATTTTAGCATGAATTTGCACTTTTGGTGGTGGCCTGAAACAGAAATTCAGACACAGGTCTTAATTATAGGGTATAGGACAGCCAAAATGTTAGCTAAAGGGCCTAATACTATCAGTGAATGTAGTACTATAGTTAATTGGAATTGACTAGTTTCAATTGAAACACTGGGAATTTCAAGATCTTTCGTGATGACATCCCAGTTTCATTGCTATTTTTGATGAGCACTTCACTGACAACAATCCCCATTTAACAGCAGGATTTTTCATTGGCCAGTAGATTTGTATGGTTCGCATTCCCAACAATTGGCAAATTTAGGGCAAATCTGGCCTAAAGTAGCCACACTCTAAAATGGGATCTGCCATTTTAATGTGTGATGGCACTATGTTTTTTACAAAAGGTTTGTGCTTTTCATGTAATTATGCATTACATTGAGGAGGCTTGTGGTTTGTGATTCAAAGGCAGGTAATGTTTTGCATGACTCAAGAACTGGAAAATCACTCTTCTGCTGCCTTGTACAAAGCTGCATAGCTCTGCCAACCAATATCAATCCAATGCTGTAGCACATGACATATAGACTATAGCACAGTTCTCTACTTACTGTCCCACAATGGTGAGGAGCAAGCTACCCAAGTGTTGCTGTTATACCTGTATTTGCATAATACCTCCTGGGAGGTAAGATCCCAGCATGTTTGACATTGATTGGTAGTGATTTTTATAAAAAAACTAATTCTACTCAAACTATTTGCTGAAATCAACGTTAATCAGAGGCCTTGTGGAACTTTGATAGCTGGATGATTAAAAATCCTGAAGATTAATTACATTAGGAAATACTCAAAATCAATTCAATGAACTTGAATTAATTGACCGAAGAAATATGTTTTAAAAAAGTAAAAGACCTGAAACTTGCCTTTCTCTTTGGAAGCTGTTACTGTTCATGAGAATACATAAGCTGTGCTGCAGAATGTGCAGCAACCAGACTTCCCAGTGTAACAATTAGATAACTGCAGTAAGTTGCCATTCTAACACTGGACTCCAGGAGCTATCTGGCTTCTGAGTAATAAAACCAAGGATCAGAAGGATTGAGAGACTTCGCTGTTCAATTCATGGTCCTCATATGGTTCAGATTTTTATTCTGGCCCTGCATGCAAAATACTTGAACAAAACACTGGTCAGTTTAATGTGCAGAAGTAATTTGAGATCCTGGTCTTTCGTAGTGAGCCTGCCTTGCGTATGAGCCACATTTTGGATGCTTTACAAAAACAGAGTATTCTCCACGATACATCTGTAGGAATTTTTGCTAGAGTCTTAGAAACATAGAAAACCTACAGCACAAAGCTGTACTGAACATGTCCTTACCTTAGAAATTACCTAGGGTTATCCATAGCCCTCTATTTTTCTAAGATCCTTGTTCCTATCCAGGAGTCTCTTAAAAGACCCTTTCGTATCCGCCTCCACCACCATCGCCGACAGCCCATTCCACGCACTCACCACTCTCTGTGTAAAATACTTACCCCTGACATCTTCTCTCTACCTGCTTCCAAGCACTTTAAGACTGTGCCCTGTCATGCTAGCCATTTCAGCCCTGGGAAAAATCCTCTGGCTATCCACATGATCAATGCCTCTCATCATTTTATACACCTCTATCAGGTCACCTGTCATCCTCTGTCGCTCCAAGGAGAAAAAGCCGAGTTCACTCAACCTATTCTCATAAGGCATGCACCTCAATCCAGGCAACATCCTTGTAAATCTCCTCTGAACCCTTTTTATGGTTTCCACATCCTTCTTGTAGTGAGATGACCAGAACTGAGCACAGTACTCCAAGTGGGGTCTGACAAGGGTCCTATACAGCTCTGACATTATCTCTTGGCTGTTGAACTCAATCCCACGGGTGATGAAGGCCAATGCACAGTACACCTTCTTAACAGCAGAGTCAACCTGCGCAGCTGCTTTTAGCGTCCTATGGACTCGGACACCAAGATCCCTCTGATCCTCCACACTGCCAAGAGTCTTACCATTAATACTATATTCTGCCATCATATTTGACCTATCAAAATGAACCACTTCACATTTATCTGGGTTGAACTCCATCTGCCACTTCTCAGCCCAGTTTTGCAACCTATCGATGTCCCGCTGTAACCTCTGACAGCCCTCCATGCTATCCACAACAACCCCAACCTTTGTGTCATCAGCAAATTTACAAACCCATCCCTCCACTTCCTCATCCAAGTCATTTATAAAACTCATGAAGAGAAGTGGTCCCTGAGGCGCACCACTGGTGACCGACCTCCCTGCAGAATATGACCTGCCTACAGCCACTCTTTGCCTTCTGTGGGCAAGCCAATTCTGGATCCACAAAGCAAGGTCTCCTTGGATCCCATGCCTCCTTACTTTCTCAATAAGCTTTGCATGAAGTACCTTATCAAATGCCTTGCTGAAATCCATATATACTGCATCTACTGCTCTACCTTTATCAATGTGTTTAGTCACATCCTCAAAAAATTCAATCAGGCTCATAAGACATGACCTGCCTTTGACAAAGCTATGCTGACTATTTCTAATCATATTATGCCTCTCCAAATGTTATTAAATCCTGCCTTTCACGATCTGCTCCATCAATTTACTAACCACTGAAGTAAGACTCACTGGTCTATAATTTTCTGGGCTATCTCTACTCCCTTTCTTGAATAAGGGAACAACATCTGCAACCCCACAATCCTTTGGGAACTCTCCAGTCCCCATTGATGATGCAAAGGTCATTGCCAGAGGCTCAGCAAACTACACTCTCGCCTCCCACAGAAGCCTGGGGGTATATCTCGTCTCGTCTCGGTGACTTATCCAACTTGATGCTTTCTGAAAGCTCCAGCACATCCTCTTTCTTAATGTCTATATGCTCAAGCTTTTCAGTCTGCTGTAAGTCATCCCTACAATCGCCAAAGTCCTTTTCCGTAATGAGTACTGAAGCAAAGTATTCATTAAGTACCTCCGCTCTCTCCTCCGGTTCCATACACACTTTTCCACTGTCACACTTGAATGGTCCTATTCTCTCATGCCTTATCCTCTTGCTCATCACATACTTGTAGAATGCCTTGGGGGTTTTCCTTAATCTTGCTCACCAAGGCCTTCTCATGGCCCTTTCTGGCTCTTCTAATTTCATTCTTAAGCTCCTTCCTGTTAGCCTTATAGTTTTCTAGATCTCTATCATTACCTAGTTTTTGAACCTTTCATAAGCTTTTCTTCTTGGATTAGATTTTCAACAGCCTTTGTACACCATGGTTCCTGCACCCTACCATCCTTTCCCTGTCTCATTGAAACGTACCTATGCAGAACACCACGCATAGTAACATATCAAATGTCCTCAAACTCCTAATGAGGTAGAGCTGGCTGCATGCAGCTTTTGTGATTGCATTAATGTGTTGAGCCCAAGATAGTTCCTCCGAGATGCTGACTCTCAGGAACTTGAAGCTGCTCACCCTTGCCACTGCTGATCCCTCGATAAGGATTAGTGTGTGTTCTCCTTTCTTCCCCTTTCTGAAAGTTGTTGATCTTTCTGGCTGAATGCAAGATTGTTGTTGCAACGTCACTCAGCCAGCCGGTCTATCTCAATCCTGTACACTTCCTTGTCGCCGTCTGAGATTCTACCAACAGCAGTGGTGTCATCAACAAACTTACAGATGGTGTTTGAGTTGTGCTGAGCCACGCAGTTATCAGAATCAGGTTAATATCATGAAATTTGTTGTTTTTCGGCAACAGTTCATTATAATACATAAAAAATCTATAAATTAAAATAAGAAAAATATTATAAAAATTAAATTAAATAAGTAGTACAAAAAGAGGAAAAAAGTTTGAGTTAATGATTATGGGTTGATTCATTGTCCATTCAGAAATCTGACGGTGAAGGGAAAGAAGGTATTTCTAAAACATTAAGTGTGTCTCTTCAGGTGCCTATACTTTCTCCTAGGTGGAGTTGGCTGAGTTTGTAACTTTCTGCAGCTGTTTCCAATCCTGTGCAGTCATCCCTCTATACCAGACAGCGATGCAACCAGTTAGAAAGCTCTCCACGATATACCTGCAGAAATTTTGTTTTGGTGTCATACCAAGTCTCCTCATGCTCCTAATGAAATAAATTTGCTTTCATGCCCTCCTTGCAATGGCATCAATACGTAGGGACCAGGATAGATCTTCAGCGATGTTGACACCTAAGAAATTGAAACTGCTCACTCTTTCCACTGCCGATCACTCGATGAAGACCATGTGTGTTCCCTTGACCTCCCTTTTCTGAAGTCCATAATCTTACTGACATTGAATACGGGGTTGTTGTTGCAACATTACTCATCCAGCTGATCTAGCTCACTCCTGTACGCCTCCTCATCACCATCTGAAATTCTACCAGCAATAGTGTCAGTTAGTTTGTGGAAGGTGTTTGAGTTGTGTCTAGCCTTGATTGTAGAGAGAGGAAAGTGTCATGAATGCAGAAAGAATGGAGCAGTGAACTCAGCACATGTTCTTGAGGTGTACTTTGTTGATAGTGAGGAGGTGTTGTTATTGATCTGTACTGTCCGTGGTCTCCTGGTGAGGAACTCCAGAATATTTTGTGCTCTTGCAGAAGGACGCAGCTTAAGGCACAACCTCAATTTAAGCTACCGTAATTGGAAAAGGTGAGCAAAGTGCAAATACTGTCCACATTATTACGTAATTCATTCTATTACATGGCCTACTGGTTCTGGTGTGCTGGAGTGTTTTAGGTGACATGTTACAAACAATACTGCAGAACAAATGGTTTGTTTGAATAGACACCTAAAGCTTCATGCAATTTTGCTGCAAACCACTATTTGAAAGTATGTTGATTGTTTATTGACAGTGTTTGAAATCAAGAATCTTTAGCTTGGAGAAACCCATCTATGGGTATAAGTAAGATAACCAGGAGGGGAAAATATACAGGAGCAATTGACCTTGGCTCTGGCTTACTTTAACATCCGCTCTACTTGTATACAATTACTTGTAGTTTGGGAAACAGTGATATCCAATTTTTGAACAGATCAAAATGATGTGCTGTTTTCACATTCTCATCATGTGCACCTTAGTACTGCCAATAAAAAGAGGAAACTATGGTTAGTGACTCCAGAAAAATGGCAAAACGTATATTTTTTGAAGTGGTCAGCAGTTAGATCACTAGAATTTGTGGGAGGTTTATTTATTACTTTTTATGTTGTTGCTGCTTTATAATGTCATGTTAGCTTTCATATCATTTTCTGTGGGCTGCTGTTTTTCTTTCCATTCTTCATTATAGAAAGCCACTTTAGTATTTGTCACTTGTAGTTGCTTTTGGGGGGGGGGGGGGGGGAAAAGGAGGAATAACAGTAAAGTGCATAGCTATGTAGAGAAAAATTTTCACCCACCCACTAAACCCACAAATGGTTCACTGATTTGTGCAGCTACCTGGACTATGCTTCTTCCCACCCTATCACTTGTAAAAATGCCATCCTCTTCCCTCAGTTCCTCAGTTTCCACCACATCTGCTCTCAGGATGAGTCTTTTCTTCCAGAACTAATGAGATGTACTCCGTCTTCAAAGAAACAGGCTTTCCATCCTCCACCCTCAATGCTGCTTTCACCTGCTTCTCTTCCATTTTGCCCACGTCTGTCTTCAACACATCCTTCTACCACCCCACTAGCCTCTGTGTCCAGCTCATAATTCTCAGTAACTTCCGTCATCTCCAACAGGATCCCACCACCAAGCACTTCTTTCCCTCCCTCCCCCACTATCATTCAGGGTCCCAAACGGTCCTTTCAGGTGAGGTGACACTTCACCTGTGAGTCTATTGGGATCATCTACTGTATCCTGTGCTCCCAGTGTGCCCTCCTGTATATCGGTGAGACCTGACGTAGAATAGGAATTCACTTCGCTCAGCATCTACGCTTCATCTGCCAGAAAAAGTGAGATCTCCCAGTAGCCACCAATTTCAGTTCTGCTTCCCATTCCCATTCCGACATGTAGTCCATGCCTCCTCTGTTGCCCCGATGAAGCGCACTCAGATTGGAGGAGCGACACCTTTTATTCTGTCTGGGTAGCCTCCAACCTGATGACATGAACATCGATTTTTCAAACTTCCAGTAACCCCATTTCAACATTCCCTGATTCCCGTTACCCTCTCTTAACTTATCTCCTTACCTGCCCATCACCTCCCGCTGGTGCTCCTCCCCCTTCCCTTTTTTCCATGGTCTTCTACCCTCTTCTATCAGGCTCCTCCTTCTCCAGCGTTTATCTCTTTCACCAATCAACTTCTCAGCCCTTTGCTTCACCCCTCCTCTACCAGTTTCTCCTATCACTACTGACCATCTTGTACTTCTTCCGCTCCTTTCACCTTCTTCTTCTGACTTCTCATCTTTTTCTTTCCAGTCCTGATGAAGGGTCTCGGCCCGGAACTTCAACTGTTTACTTTTTTCCCACAGATGCTGCCTGGCCTGCTGAGTTCCTCCAGCCTTTTGTGTGTTGCTTGGATTTCCAGTATATGAAGATTGTATCATGTTTGTAAAGGTTTACCAGGATGTTACCTGGATTAGAGGGCATGTGATATAATGCGAGGTTGGACAAACATGGGTTATGTTCTCTGGAGCAGTGGAGGCTGAGGGGAGATCTGACAGAGGTTTGTAAGATTATGAGAGGAGGGTATGTTTTTTAGAGGGTTGAAAAGTCTAATATCAGAGGACATGCATTTAAGGTGAGATGGGTTAAATCCAAAGGAAATGTGAGTGATAAGTTTTTTACACAGAGAGTGGTGGGTGACTGGAACATGCAGCCTAGGGTGGTGGCTGAGGCAGAACCATTAGGGACTTTTCAGAGATGTTTAGGTCAGAATGAGAAGAAAATGGATATGGAGAAGGAAGGATATGGACGTTGTGTAGGCAGAAGAGATTAATTAGACATTTGATGAGTAATTTAATTGGTTTAGGACAACACTGTGTGCCAAAAAGCCTGCTCCTGTACTGCACTGTTTTATGTTCTACTTTCTAAAGCTTTGCATCAGTAATAGTGGCAGAAATACCCCAATTGCCATTGTCCATTTAGCAAAGCTTTGTGGAGATTTTGCTGAATAATGGCATTTACAGCAATCCAGTCTATTCTTCTAAAGATGTTCAATTAAATTGCACAACTAATAGCCACCAAACCTGAAATACTAAATTATAAACTTATTCTGATTTGCTACTGCAGTAATTCTCAATGTGCCTAATGACTTAATTGTCAAAGAAGCACCTATGAAGTATACATAAACAAGAAATGAAAGCCTTAAATCTTGTTTCTTTCTCCACAAATGCTTCCCAATTTGCTTAATGCTTCAGGCTTTATCTGTTAGTATTACTTTTGAAGATAGTATAATTAGAAAAATGTTTTCATAAATGCTCCTCATCATTTGTAAGGCACACCAGGACAGGGACACAATACTGTCCACTCATTTGCATGGGTGCAGCTAAATAATAATACTAAACATGCTTGATATTCATAGAACAGAGTAGTCTGAGTAATTGACTTCATTCACCACATGATTTATTCACTCCACTACTGGCACACAGTGGCTATGTTAACACCATCTACAAAGGCGGTACAGTTTCTTGTTCACCCTTCTCTTAAGCTCATAACAGGACAAAGATAGACCTTTAGAATTTAGATGAGGAGGAATTTTGTTAGCCCAAGGGTGGTAGATCTGTGGAATGGTGGAGCAAACTCAATAGCTGAATTGCCTAATTCCACTCCTATGTCTTATGGTCTTATAACCTCAGCAATGAAGAACAAGGGCTGCAGTTGCATGGGAATAACATAGTCTACGAATTTCGGAATTAGATTCAGGTTTAGTATCATTGGTATATATTGTGAAATTTGCTGTTTTGCAGCAGCGGTGCAGTACAATACCTTACAAAGAGAAACTATAAATTAAAATAAGGGTGTGTGTGTGTGTGTGTGTGATTAAATTAAATAAATAGTGTAAAAAGAGCAGAAAATAATGAGGTAGTGTATATGGATTCATTGTCTGTTCAGAAATCTGATGGCGAAGGGGAAAAAGTTGTTCCTAAAATATTGAGTGTGCATCTTCAAGGTCCTGTATGTCCTCCCTGATGGTAGAAATGTCCTGGGTGATGGGGGTCCTTAGTGATGAATACCACCCCCTTTGAGGCATCAGTTTTTGAAGATGGCCTCTGCTGGTCAGGCCATTGTCCATGAGGGAGCTGCTGAGTTTGCAACTTTCTGCAGCTTTTTCAGATTCTGTGCAGTGCTCCTCCATACCAGACAATGATGCAACTATGGTACATCTGTAGAAATTTGCCCGAGTCTTTGGTGATATACCAAATCTCCTCAAACTCCTAATGAAATACAGCTGCTGTCGTGCCTTCTTTGTAATTACATCAATATGTTGGGATCAGGATAGACCTTCAGAGATGTTGACACCCAGAAACTTGAAACTGCTCATCCTTTCCACTGCTGATCCCTTGATGAGGACTAGCGTGTGTTGTGTCAACTTCAGCTTCCTGAAGTCCACGATGGTCTTACTGACTTTGTGTGTACAGTTGTTGCAACACTACTCAACTAGCTCATCTATCTCATGGTATGCCTCCTTGTCACCATTTGAAATTTTGTTGATAATAGTTGTGTCATTGCCATATTTATAGATGTCATTTGAGCAGTCATGGGTACAGAGAGAGTAGAGCAGTGGGCTAAGCATGCATCTTTGAGGTGTGCTAGTGTTGAATGTCAGTGAGGAGGAGATGTTATTTCCAATCCGCACTGACTGTAGTTTCCCGACGAGGAAGTCAAGGATACAGTTGTTGAGGGAAGTACAGAGGTCCAGTTTTTGGAGCTTGTTGGTTAGTTCTAAGTATATGATGGTGTTGTACACTGAGCTCTAATCAATAAACAGCAGCCTTACATAGGTATTGCTATTGTCCAGATGGAGAGCCAGTGAGAATGCACCTGCTGTAGACCTGTTGTGATGGTAGGCAACTTGTAGTGGGTCCATGTCCTTGCTTAGGCAGTAGTTGATTCTTGGTCATGACTAACCTCTCAAGGTATTTAATCATAGTAGACGTTAGTGCAACTGGGCGATAGCTGTTGAGACAGCTCACTGTCCTCTACTTTGGAATTGCTATGATATTTGCCCTTATGAAGCAGGTGGGAGCCGCCGACTGCAGCAGTGAGAGATTAAAATTGTCTTTGACCACTCACAACTGGTTGCCACAGGTTTTCAGTGCCCTACCAGGTACACCTTGCAAGGGTTTACAGTCGTGAAAGATGTTCTGATGTCTGCTTCCAAGACAGAGATCACAAGGTAACCAGATGCTGCAGGGTTTTACACAGGTGTAGTTTTATTCTCCCTTTCAAAGCCTGCATAAAAAGTGTTGAGCTCATCTGGGAGTGAAGTATCACAGCCATTCACGATGTTAGGTTTTGCCTTGTAGGAAGGAGTAGCTTGCAAACCCTGCCTGAGCTGACGTGTATCCCATTCTGTCTCTAACTTCATTGGAATTATTTTCTTACTCTTAAAATAGCTTTCTGTACTTTGTACCTGGACTTGTATTTTACCTTATTCAGTTTTATTCTCCTGACATTGAAGATTTGCTAACAAGACACTGGATAGAAGAAGTTTCATACCCTAATGTTTCAGTCGACTTAGAGTCCTCCCCTCTTCCCTCTCTGCAGTCATGGCAATGTACCTTCATCTGCTTAAAGGTACCATACCTGTATTCATGAATATTAAGTCCAGCAATCCTTTAGAAGATTGTAAAACTTCTAGTTTGTTAAGCCAGTTTAAAAGTACATTACTTAAAAGGGAAAATACAGGCTGCAGAATGTAGCAATAGTAGTTCAGGAAAGGTTTATCTAGAAGTTTTGTGTGCAGTCCGAAGGTTTTGTGTCGCCATCTAGGAAGGCATTGTGCTTAGCCCACTGCTCTACCCACTTAATACTTATGATTGTGAGGCTTAGCATAGCACTAATGCTATGACACTACTGTGGTGTCATAGTATCAGTGTGATGTCACACTATCAGTATTTAGGAAGGAGATCAAAAATCTGGCTGAATGATGCCATAACAGCAACTTCTCATTCAATGTCAAAAGGACCAAGGAGGTGATTATTGGCTTCAGGAGGAGGAAACCAGAGGTGCATGAGCTAGTCCTCACAAGGGATCAGAGGTGGGGAGGGTCAGCAACTTTAACTTTCTTGCTGGGTTCATTATGAAGAAAATATGTCACTGCCTCTACTTTCTCAGAAATTTGCAAAGATTGGTATGTGTGGTGGAGAGCACATTGATTGGTTGCATCACAGCTTGATAAAAAAGTAGTGGATATAGCCAAGTCCATCACTGGTAAAGTTGTCCACACCATTGAGCACATCTACAAGGAGTGCTGTCGCAGGAAAGCAGCATCCATCCCTGCCATCCAGGCAATGCTGCCTTCTCACTGCTGCTGTGAGCAAGGTGGTACAGTAGCTTCAGAACCCACATCACCAGGTTATCACCCCTCAACCAGCAGGCTGTTGAACCAGAAGGGATAACTTCACGCTATTTCATTCGCCCTGTCACTGAACTGTTGCCACAACCTGTGGACGCACTTTCAAGGACTCTTCATCTCATGTTCCTGATATTTGTTTGTTTGTTTTTATTTTTTCTCAGCTCAAGCTGGTAAAACCTGAGGTATAGGCATAGCCAAGCACACTCATTTGTCAATTGCAGGGAACCTTTGGACTATTCGAGTGGTATTTAGTAGTTTGGCTTTCTGAAGATTTACATAACTTTTGCTATGTAGGCTTAATTGTCTTAAGCCATTCTGTAGTGACTTGGGATGATACCAGTTGTAGATATTACTAATGGGACAATGTATACCCTTTTCATGTTTTGTAGTCTTTCAATTTTCTCTTTTAATTCAGCAAATTTCTCATATTTTTCACTTAGTGATTTCTGTAGGCTATATGTCTTTGGAATGGCTATATCTTTTAAGTAAGTTGTTCTTGCTTGTTTATCCTGTTATGATTGTCCTATCTCAAATAATAGATCAGCTGTAGTATAATTTGTAGGATTCTGGCTCTAAAACTGGATCAGATTATTTATAGTAAGGTATTGTTTCTTTTATGAGTTTGTATTTTAAAATAGGATTTTGGTCAATGATGTAATCAGGTTGAGTTAAACTGCTATAGGATCTTGTATTGTATTGGATTGTTTCTGGTTTTGCTTGGCATTTTCTGCATTTATAGTCTTGAATTTATTACTTTTATTATGTATTTTTTTGTTAACCTCCTGGTCCTGTATTGCCTCAATGAACCCCTCTCTTTCTGGGAAGAGTTCTCAGCAACTCTGAGCCAGGCATTCAATGTTTCCTTGACAATGTGGTGTCATGACAGCAGTCTTTCTCTCAATGAGCTGGGCATTGACTTCACAAAGCAGGGCACACTTGTGTTAATGTCGGTGGTGCTTTGGTTGAGGAGTGAACATCACTAATAGATTGCCCTGGTCCATCCACATTGACATGACCAAGGAAGTTCATCAGCAAGTCTATTTCTTTAGGAGGCTAAAGAAATTTGGCATGTCTCCTTTGACCATTCTTAGAAGGATTACCTCCTCTGAAATAATTATCAGTTAGACACAGAGAGACTTTATTTAGTGGCAAGTACCTTTATTAACCTAACTCACAAGCATGTGAATTTACACAACTGCATCCTGTGTACACAACTACTAAGTTTCCTGATCCTCCATGAACAGTAAAAGAAGAGAAAATGTAATACTTGGTGATACAGCATCTATGCTGGCCAGGTGTTCCTCATGGTCCCAATGTGATCTCCTCGTGTCCGATGGGGTATCTTGCACATCTTCGATGGTTGGTCTCTTAAGAGTTGTTGCTGCTTGTGTTCCCAAATCCTTCATTCTTATTCCCTCCCTTTTCAGATCAGTCTCTGATGTTTCAGTTTCATTGCCTTGAGGTTTTCTGACTAACTTGTGTCAGCTTCTGATTGGATGTTGTCCAGGGCTACAGCAGTATTGCATTCAGCTTTGTGCCTTAGGTGATTTCTTTTGTTCTGTCTAACTTGGATTGGTTCAAACCAGTCTAACCAGGTCATCCAAATGCTGTACCCATTCAACCAGTTCACAGGTTGTTCCTTCTGCAAACATGCCATTTTACATAATATACAGCTTCTTATCTGAGAATGGTCCAGGTTTAGCAGCAGAAACTTTTTGAGTCTTCATTCAACTGCTCTGATGAAGTTATCCCAGAGCAAGAATCAATTCACCAACCGTTCACAAAATGGTAGCTACAAGGACAGTTGTAGATGCAGCTCAGCATGTCACAGAAACTGGCCTTCCCTCCATGGACTCAGTCTACACTTCAGGACAGGTTTTGACTCAAGATCAGCTTCTATCCCACTGTTACAATACTATTGACTGGTTCACTAGTTGAAATGATGGACTCAAGACCTCAGTCTACTTTGTTATAATCTTGCATCTTATTTTATGCACTTTCTCTGTGCCATAATACTTTATTCTGCACTGTTATTGTTTTACCTTATACTTGTAATGAATTGATCTATATGTATGGTATGCAAGACAAAATTTTCCTAATACCTCAGTATATGTGACAATAATAAACTAATTTACCAAAAGTCCCATTGTTACTTTTGATGGAAGGGACACAATTCTGCATTTTCTAAAGCTGCTGCTTTCCTGCTGATTTTTTTTTAGCATGCTTTACACTCAAGGATTTATTCTACCTCTCCCGAAAATCTGAGTTGACAATTTTTTTTTGCAGAGCCAATAAAAAAAGTGCTGACAAGAATTTTCATTAGGCCTATATGTAATTGAATGAATAAAAGCAATTTCTATTTTATAACAACACATACAGCCTGCTGGAGGAACTCAGCGGGCCAGGCAGCATCAATGGAAAAGAGTAAACATTTGACATTTTGGGTCTTCATCAGATCTGGAAAAAAAGATGAAATGTCAGAGCAAGAAGGTGGGGGAAGTGGTGAGCTGGGAAGTTGACAGGTGAAAGAGATAAAGGGCTGGAGGAGGGGGAATCTGATAGGAGAGGGTAGAGACCATGGAAGAAAGGGAAGGAATGGGAGCACCAGAGGGAGATGATGGGTGAATAAGATGACAGAGGGAAGCAGGAATGGGGAACAGTGAAGGGGGCAATTACCAGAAGTTCGAGAAATCTCTGTGGTCCTCCGACAAGTCTCTTTTCTTTTATATGGAGTGTATGATTGCTTTTGAAGGTGATCCTGAGGAAATTTGAGAGGATAACCTAAAACACAGCATGTGGTCTAATTGTCTTTCCAGTAGCATTATTATAATTCAAGAATGAAAATCATCAAGCAAATGGTAAGGGTGGGTAAATTGTATCAGTGATATTTGGAACTGTAAATATTAATCTGAAAATTATTTTTACTTTTTTCTAATTATGAAATATTTTATTTAGAATATATTCTTATCACACCATTTGATAATTACATGTCATCCTTCATCCACCAAATATTCTCGTATATGTGCACATGCTAGTACAATAAGTCGAATCTCGAATAGAATACAGGTAACAGTGCATTTCATAACAAAAGCATGGCTCTTCAAGTATTATTTTGACCAGCATTCATGCAAATACATTACAGGTAATTTGACATACATTATATTAACATTTCCACTGTGTTTTACCAAGCTTTACAGCAGCTTTCTTTCATCACTCTCTGTGTATTCAATCCCTGTCATCTTGCACTGCTCAGGAAGCAAAAAAATCACACTGATGTGTCATATGGTCTACTAGTGATTCGTGACTTTAATCAGGTAATATTCAAATACTTGCAATCTTGTTGCTAGGCAGTAAAGATCATTCAACTGCAATGCATTTCCTAAGTTCCCATCTACAGCAATGGGTTTTGCGGTTCAGCTTGAAGATGTTACATGCATCATCATTGGTTGATGGTAAAATAATCCACAGGTATGTCAGCTAATCATTTTCTTTATTGTTTCACGTAAACAATTTTTAAAGAGTTCTTCTTACCCTCCCCATCCACCTACCCGACAGAATGAAAATAAAATTGGATAGATGCCAATTTCTGTGACATACTTTATCCAAATTATAAATTAATATGTGTACAGGTTCTTCCCAACTTACAAAAGCACAACTTGTATACAGCCTGAACATGTGTACAAGCTCTCGAGAGTTTGGTAGGACAGATTTGTCAGCTGCTCTTGGGCTGCTGAGGGAATCGACAAAAAAAAAATCAAAATTATTTAAAAATGCAAACATGAGGAAATCTGCAGATGCTGGAAATTCAAGCAAAACACACAAAATGCTGGTGGAACGCAACAGGCCAGGCAGCATCTATAGGAAGAAGTACAGTCGACGTTTCGGGCCTTCTTCATATAGATGCTGCCTGGCCTGCTGCGTTCCACCAGCATTTTGTGTGTGTTGCTTCAAAATTACTTGATTGTTGCTGCACTACCTTGATATGCCATATCTTGCCTTCTGAAATTCATTTACCCAGAATTTAACCTGCAGTGCATAATTTGAAGTTGCAATCTAAGTATTTTTTTCTTTGGTTTTCTTTCCCAGATCTGGGAAAATGAACTTCATTAATGCTGTACTGACTGAAGTCAGAAGACTGCGCTGCTAATCTAAAAATAGAAAATACTGGGAAATACTGAGCAAGTCAGACTATATATGTGGGAAGAGAGATGGAGCTAACATTTCAGTCTGAAATGTCAGAACTGGAAAGAAGATAAAAGAAGTTTGTTGAACTTCAGGAAGATTAGAAGAGGTGGATGTCCCCGATAGGGTAAAATGGCAGATTATGAGGATAACCTGTAAACAAGGTTAACTGGTCAGTAAGTGAATGGAAGCCATTAATGAATGAGAACATGGGCAATAGAATTTAGAAAAAAAATACAGAAGTTGTGGAATACAGAGCAAGAAGACATGCCCATTAGTGTAGAGAAGGAAATAAAAAGAAAAAAAAGACTGGATTTGCTTGGATATTATGGCAAACTGACTTGGAATGAATACAATAAAAAAATAGGTATGGAAAGACATGGGAAGTATGTAGTAAATATTTGCAATGAATGAAAATATCTTATGCCAACAACTGTAGGAATATTCAGAGAATGTTGTAATGAACAGAATAAAGCTGTTCCCAAATTCAAGTTATTATTTTATTAGAAACATTAATCCAGTTGGTACCTTAGAACCATAGAACCATAGAACATTACAGCACAGAAACAGGCCTTTTGGCCACTCTTGACTGTGCCAAACCATTTTTCTGCCTAGTCCCACTGACCTGCACCTGGCTCATACACTTCCATACACCTCTTATCCATGTACCTGTCCAAGTTTTTCTTAAATGTTAAAAGTGAGCCTGCATTTACAACTTCATTTGGCAGCTCATTCCACACTCCCACCACTCTGTGTGAAGAAGCCCCCCCTAATGTTCCCTTCAAATTTTCTCCCCTTCACCCTTAACCCATATCCTCTGGTTTTTTTCTCCCCTAACCTCAGTGGAAAAAGCCTGCTTGCATTCACTCTATCTATACCCATCATAATTTTATATGCCTCTATCAAGTATCCCCTCATTCTCCTATGCTCCAGGGAATAAAGTCCTAACCTATTCAACCTTTCTCTGTAACTCACTTTCTCAAGTCCCGGCAACATGCTTGTAAACCTTCTCTGTACTCTTTCAACCTTATTAATATCCTTCCTGAAATTCCGTGACCAAAACTGCTCACAATACTCCAAATTCGGCCTCACCAATGAATGTCTTATACAACCTCACTATAACATTCCAACTCTTATACTCAGTACTTTGATTTATAAAGGCCAATGTGCCAAAAGCTCTCATTACTACTCTATCTACCTGTGACGCCACCTTCTGGGACAATCAATGATTGCGAGACAACTCAGTGACAGCGGCAAAATATTTTGTAAATACTTAAACACAAAAGCTCCCAGGAATTTTTGAAAGCTTCAGTACTGTGCAAAAGTCTCAGGCAAGTATATATAGTTAGGGTGCCTAAGACCTTTGCACAATACCGTATTTGTTAATGTGGAGTGTGAGTTTGCAAATATGGTGGGAGCAAAGGATATTGGGAATGGCGAGAGAGGAGCGCCACAGAAGGGGTGCAGGACAGGTGACAGAGAAGGAGTACCGGGGTAGGAGGTGGCACGGGTGCAGACACGCCCAGCCCTGAAACACCAGGTAAGGTCATTTGATTCCAAACATTTAGTTTATTGATCATTGCAGAATGTCTCTCTGGTGCTCCACTCTCCCTTCCCCTTTTCCCAACCTTCCCCCTTTCCCACTCTCAGTCCACAATAGAGACCCCTATCAGAATCAGGTATATTATCACTCATGTATGTCATGAAATTTGTTTTTTTTTGCAGCAGCAGTACAGTGCAAAACATAAAATTACTACAAAAGTCTTAGGTATCCACTCTCTATGTAAGTGTCTAATATTGCACAGAACTGTATTTTTTTGCCCACTGTCAAAAGATTGGAGATTATATCATTGAAGTGATGAATTTATCAAAACGTTGTAATTTGAGTATCTTTCTAGATCATATGTTAAAGGATCTATTTCTTTATAAGCTTTAAAAAAAATTTAAAAATTTAATTTTAATCTATAATTTTTTATACATTCATAAGTACACATTGAGATAATATAAAAAGTAATAAGGCGCTTAAATAGATAATTATGTGCAGTTGTAATTCCACCCTATTAGACTAAGCAATGACAATAATTGTTAAGAAAAATAGTAATAATAGTGGATTAATAATAATTTCCATGTATCTCTTCTGAACCATTACTTCTGGTCCAAAATATTATATATAACCCTATGTAACTACCATTGTAAAATTTTATATCCTAACTTGTTCATGTTTGTTCCTACCCTTAAATATAATTATCCAATCCCTATGTACTAATTTACTTAATTTTTCCATATTTTTCCCCTTTCTCAAATCTTTTCCTTTACTTGTGTTAATTCCCTATTTTCAAAAAAAAAGTAAACAATCAAACCAAGGGTGCTTACATTAGCAATATTACTGTGTTGATGAGAAATGCGGTATAAATCATTAGGAGAGTCAACCAGAGTCTGCTCGCTTTGGGGTTATAAATTCAATCCATTTTTTCCAAATTTGATTAAATTTTTCTTTTTGAATTCTCAAAGAGTAGGTCATCTTTTCCATTTTAAATATTTCCAAAATAATTTCATGCCAATCTTCTAATGTAGGTGATATTTGATTTAGCCACTTTCTGGTGATTGATTTCTTACTTGCCGCTAAGAGGACCTGTAGCAACTTTATGTCTTTCTTCTGATCCAAAAACAGTACATGTCCCAAATAGAGCGTCTCAAATTCAGTGGTATCTGGGTCTTAAATACCCGACCTAAAGTTCTATGAATACCTTTCCAATATAAACTTAATTTAGGGCAATCCCAGAAAATATGGAAATGATTTGCCTCCTTGGAGCCACACCTTCTCCAACACGTCACGTTTGTGTCTTTATATTTTTCCTGATATGGGGACTTGAAGTAGCTTATAATATCATTCATAGGATTGTTTACACTGTTGGATGAGTTTGGGAAAGTATCAGGTTATAAAATAAATGTAAAGAAAACACAGGTTATGTCCCTAAATTATACAGTATCCAAAAAACTGCAGGATACATATGATCTTGAGTGGGAAGCTAAATCATTAAAATATTTAGGAATAACCCTGCCAAAGGATCTTTCAGCGTTATCACAAGTAAATTATGGGCCATTAATTTCAAAGATAAAAGCAGATATACATAGATGGAATTTTATACCCTTTTTAAGTTTAAATTCAAGGATAAATACTATAAAAATGAATATTCTCCCTCGGTTACCTTATCTTTTTCGGACTTTACCTGTAGAGGTGGACGATAATCAATTCAGGGAATAGGACAAATGGATTTCCTGCTTTATCTGGCAAGGAAAGAAACCTAGAATTCGATTTAACACCTTACAGTTAGGGAAGGAAGGAGGAGGTATGGCACTTCCTTGCTTGAGAAATTATTTTTGTACTTCACAGATAACCCCTCTGTTATACTGGTGTAATAAGGAATATAAGGCTAAATGGAAGGAAATAGAATTTGGATTGATTGACAGTTTTCTTCTGCAGGCCTCAATAGCAGACAAAGGATTGATAGCCCAATTGGAAAAGTCTAAAAACAGCTGGATAAATCTTACATTAAAAGTATGGCAGAAGGTGGCTAATTCATGTGGAATTAATAACATGTTAAAACTTTTTAGATGGTGTGCATATGATACCGAATTTCTTCCCAACAGAGTAGATAAAAGATTTGAACTATGGATAAAGAAAGGTCTTACAACCTATCTTTCATTTACACAGAAAAGAGTATTACAAAGTTTCCAATCCTTACAGGACAAACATGGCCTAGAATATAATGACTTTTTTAGGTACCTTCAAATACGACATTATGTTAACCAGTGTGGTAGACATACAGATTTATCAACAGTAGAATTAGAATTTTTCAAGTTTCTGTATTCTGCTTACAGTTCGATGCCAAGTAAATCAATTTCTCGATTATACAATATACTCTTACCTGCTAAAAATGAAAACACATTGTATTATTAAAGAGAAATGGGAGAAAGAAGCGGGGTTGGTACTTTCAGAGGAGGTTTGGGGAAAATATGCAGCTTTCAGTGGTCTTCGACTAACTCTTTGATTTGGAGAGAACGTTGTTGGAAAAATATTTCTTTATAGGCTTACACATGAATATATTCAGGACATGCTTTTTACAATACAGGAGAATCCACTTGATAAGAAATAGAAGATTGTGTTGCTATGAAGATGATATTAGTTAACAAGAGGACTTTGCAGGAGACAAATGTGTATTTTGGGTCCAGGCCACTGGGTGTGGTAACAGTGACATTTTCTTCCTTGGGTCATTTGGATGTGAAAGGCAGGAAACCCTGTCTGTCATCTTTGTCAGTACAAACATTCATCTGGACTGTGTCCATTCAGAACAGCTCTTTCCATTGTAACAAAGTGAGATACAAGTTTGTAAAGACAAAAAAAAAATGCAGGGGTGCAAAAAGCAGTCACAGTATGCAAAGAACAAGGATATAAATTTATAAAGTAATTGCGATGGTGTATTTAATATTTCAGTAATATTTGAATAATATGCTAAATAGATTGTTTGATTAAGCATTCTTTGTTTACATAATTCATTATAGGTTAGATGTCAGAAGTATGTGAATGGCATGTGTCATTATGACACCACATCATATGTAAGCATCTCACTATAAAAAAATCTATACTGTAGTCCAACTATTTACATCTTTGCTGTAGGTATGTGTCTAAAACTTCACACAGTACTCCAAATTAGGCCTCACCAATTTTTTATACAACTTCAACGTAACATAACATCCCAACTCCTGTACTCTGGTCTTTGAAGGCCAATGTGCTAAAAGCTTTCTTTACAACCTTATACCCGTGACACCACTTTCAATGAATTATAGACCTGTAATCCCAGATACCTTTGTTCTACCACTCTCATCAGTGTCCCGCTACTCACTGTGTAAGACCTACCCTGGTTGGTCCTCCCAAGTGTAACACCTCACACTTGTCTGCAGTAAATTCCATCTACTACTTTTCAGCCCATTTTGGAGCTGGTCCAGATCCTGCTGCAGCTTTGATAGTCTTCCTCGCTGTCTACTACACCCCTAATCTTGATTGATCCAGTTAGCCACATTATCATCCAGGTCATTGATATAGATGACAAACAACAATGGACCCAGCAACGATCCTTGTGGCACTCTACCTGACACAGGCCTCCAGCCAGAGAGGCAACCATCTACTGCTGCTCCCTGGCTTCTCCCACAAAGCCAATGTCTATTTTAGTTTAGAACCTCATCTTGAATACCAAGTCATTGAACCTTCTTGACCAACCTCCCATACACAACCTTGTCAAGTGCTTTGCTGAAGTCCATACAGACAACATGCACTGCCTTGCCTTCATCAACTTTCCGAGTAACTTCCTTTAAAAAAAACTATGTAAAATTGGTTAGACACAACCTACCATGCGCGGAATTATGATGACTATTCCTAATCAGTCCATGTCCGTCCAAACAGTTCCTTAAAATACCTTCCAATAACTTTCCTGCTACTGATGTCAGGCTCACCAGCCTATAATTTCCTGGTTACTTTTTAGAGCCTTTCTTAAACATTGGAACAAAATTAGCCATCTTCCAGTCCACCAGTACCTCAACTGTCACTAAATATCTCAGCTAGGGTCCCAGTAATTTCTGCACTTAACTCCCCCAGAGTCCAGGAGAACACCTTGGCAGGCCCTGGGGATTTGCCCACTCTAATTTTCCTCAAGACTGCAAACACCTTTCCTCTGTAATCTTTTTAGGGTCCATGACTTTGCCTCAGTTCTATAGACTCTGTGTTCATCTTTCAAGTAAATACAGATTTAAAATATTCATTTAAGATCTTCCCCATCTCGTTTGGCTCCACACATGGATTACCATTCTGATCTTCCAAAGGACCAGTTTTGTCCTTTGCAATCCTTTTGCTCTTAGCATACCTGTAGAAGCCCTTTAGCTTATCTGTTAGAACAACTTTCTTTTAGCCTTTCTGATTTCTTTCTTAAGTGTACTCTTGCTTTTCTTGTGTACCTCAAGTAGCTGATTTGTTCCTACCTGCCTTTTCCTGCTATGCACCTCTTTTTATTTTTTCCCTTAACTAGGGCCTCAATAACCCTGGTTAAGGTGCCCTAAGATACTTTCATTGTCTTTTATTTTGACAGGCACATACAAGTTTTGTACTTTCAAAATTTCACTTACCAAATATATCTTTTCCAGAAAACAGCATGTCCCAAATCACGTTTGACAGATCCTTTCTGATACCATCAAAATTGGCCTAACTCCAATTTAGAATCTTAATCTGAGGACCAGACCTATTCTTTTCCATAATTATATTGAAACTAATGGCATCATGATCTAGATGAAAAGAGGTCCCTTACACACATTTCTGTCATCTGCCCTGTCTCATTCTCTAATAGGCAATCAAGTATTGCACACTTTTTTTTGGGACATCTATATACTGATGAAGGAAGCTTCCTGAACACATTTGTCAATATTAGCCCATATAGTTCTTTTACAGTATAGGAGTCCCAGTCAATCTTTGGAAGTTAAAATCACCTACCATCACATCCTCATGGTTCTTGCAACAGTCTGCGATCTCTCTACAGATTTATACCTCTAAATCATGCTCATTGTACGGTGGTCCCATTAATGTGGTCATTTCTTTCTTATTCCTCAGTTCCACCCGTACTCACTGGATGAGCTGTCTTGACTGAGAACTGCCGTGACATTTTCTCTGGCTAATAATGGCACCCCTTTCCCTCTGAACCGTCCCACTATATCACTTCTAAAACCATGGAACTCCAGAACATTCAGATGCCTATCTTTCCCCTCCTGTAACCAGTTCTCACTATCATCCTTACATTTGTTGATCCATGCCCTGAGCTCATCTGCCTTTCCTTTTCTACAATAGTTCTTGCATTAAAATATACGCAATTCAGAACATTAGTCCCACGGTGCTCAACCTTTTGACTCCTGACTTTGTCTGAGGTCTTAACAGCATCTGTGTCCACAAGCACTCCACTATCTGTTCTGGCACTCTAGTTCCCATACTCCTGCAACTCTAGTTTAACCCCTCCCCCCCAAACATGCAGTACTAGCAAATCTTACTGCTAGGATATTAGTTCCCCTCCAGTTTAGGTGCAAACTGTCTCTTCTGAACAGGACCCAAGTTCCCTGGAAGGAAGCCTAATGATCCAAAATTCTGAAGCCCTCCCTCCTACACCGAGTCCTTAGCCACAGGATAGACTGTACGATCTTCCTGTTTCTGGCCTCACTGGCATGTGGCACAGGTAGCTATCTTGAGATCACAACCCTGGAGGTCCTGTGCTTTAACTTAGCACCCAATTCCCTGAACTCACTTTGCAGAATTCTGTCCCTCTTCCTTCCTATGCTATTGGTACATGAATAGACCGTGACCTCTGATTACTCATCCTCCCACTGTAGAATGCTGAGGACTCTATCCAAGATGTCCCGAACCCTGGCATGCTGGAGGAAATGTACCATCCCTGATTCTCATTCTTGTCCATAGTACCTCCTTTTTGTTCCCCTAATTAATGAATCACCTATCACCACTGCTTGCCTTTTCTCTCCTGCCCCCTTCTGAGCCATAGAGCCAGATTCAGTGCCAGATACCTGAACGTTGTGACTTTTCTCTTCTAGATTACTCCCCCCCCCCCCCCCCCCACAACAGTATCCAAAATGTCATTGAAGGAGATGGTCACAGGGGAACTCTGCACTGGCTGTTTAACCCCCTTCACGATCTTGACTCTCACCCAGTTTCCTGTGTCCTGCACCTTGGTGTAACTATCTCTCAATATGTCCTATCTATTACCCCTTAGCATCCAGTTTCAGCTCCAACTCCTTAGATAGATAGATACTTTATTCATCCCCATGGGGAAATTCAACTTTTTTTTCCAATGTCCCATACACTTGTTGTAGCAAAACTAATTACATACAATACTTAACTCAGTAAAAAATATGATAAGCATCTAAATCACTATCTCAAAAAGCATTAATAATAGCTTTTAAAAAGTTCTTAAGTCCTGGCGGTTGAATTGTAAAGCCTAATGGCATTGGGGAGTATTGATCTCTTCATCCTGTCTGAGGAGCATTGCATCGATAGTAACCTGTCGCTGAAACTGCTTCTCTGTCTCTGGATGGTGCTATGTAGAGGATGTTCAGAGTTTTCCATAATTGACCGTAGCCTACTCAGCGCCCTTCGCTCAGCTACCGATGTTAAACTCTCCAGCACTTTGCCCACGACAGAGCCCGCCTTCCTTACCAGCTTATTAAGACGTGAGGCGTCCCTCTTCTTAATGCTTCCTCCCCAACACGCCACCACAAAGAAGAGGGCGCTCTCCACAACTGACCTATAGAACATCTTCAGCATCTCACTACAGACATTGAATGACGCCAACCTTCTAAGGAAGTACAGTCGACTCTGTGCCTTCCTGCACAAGGCATCTGTGTTGGCAGTCCAGTCTAGCTTCTCGTCTAACTGTACTCCCAGATACTTGTAGGTCTTAACCTGCTCCACACATTCTCCATTAATGATCACTGGCTCCATATGAGGCCTAGATCTCCTAAAGTCCACCACCATCTCCTTGGTCTTGGTGATATTGAGGCGCAGGTAGTTTGAGTTGCACCATATCACAAAGTCCTGTATCAGTTTCCTATACTCCTCCTCCTGTCCATTCCTGACACACCCCACTATGGCCGTGTCATCAGCGAATTTCTGCACATGGCAGGACTCCGAGTTATATTGGAACACGATGTGTTAGAAGCTGCAGTTGGATGTACTTCATGCAGGTGAAGTCATCAGGGACATTGAATATCTTCCTGCCTTCTCAAATCCTGCAAGAAGAACATTCAATTATAGTGCCTAGTATTCCTACTGCTGTAACTATGCAATTATAAAGAAGGAAAAAATGGATAAACTGAAAAAAATCTGCCTACAGCTTTTCACTTTCTCTCACCCAAGCCTTTCCTTGATGAAGCCTTGAAAATCTAAATCCTCAAATCCCCACTCCATTGTCCACTCCAACAAAGGCCACTCTACTTGCCCCTGCCTTGTGTTTATTTACCCTTGCTAATGAATCCCAGTCTTTGATTGGTCACTGTTCAAACACCAAAACTCCAGTGAAGCACTGCTATTTAATGCCCACTTGCCAGACTGTGTGAGTCAATTCTTCTCTTGCTATCAATCTCTGATTGGCTGCTGTGCTAACTGGAGAAAAGATAACTTGTGGCATGACATAAATAACAGTGAAATACAACAATCCACAAGCCACAAAAGCAGGAGTGCTAACAATGTGGGGCCCTGATTAGCTGAGACAACTATAACTTGATTGGAGATCCGTCCGGCATTTGTACGCCACAAGCCCTGCAAAAGAGTCAACTGAAATCAAATTAAGAATGGTACTAGGTGATGTTGGTAATGAAAAGATCAAAGATATCAAGGGTAAAATACTGTTAAATGAAAATGCCACACCCAAGGTTTACAAAGTCTGTCCAGTTCCTTGCCATCTGTGATAAAGTAGCCAGTGGGCACGATCAGGTGGAGGCTGAAAGGATTCTTTCCAAGGTAGAGTGAAGGCCATGGGCAACACCCGTAGCCCCTGTAGCCAAGAAGGATGGTTCTGTCAGGAGCTACGGTAATTTTAAGGAGCAGGCCCCAGAAATAACATAATTTCTATGGGTATGAAACTCAAGAGTATTGCTGTGCTACATTTATTCCACATGAACATATGAAAGTGAATGTTGGACAATGTCAAAGCAAAATGAGGGAAGACTCAGAGCTGTAGAAAGGTTATTTTGAGAGAATAATGAAAATACTGTGGAAGGACAGAGTAACAAATGAACAAGTGTTACGAAAAGCCGGAATTAGAAGAGAGCTGATATCATCAATCAGGAAGTGGCAGCTGGTATTTCTGGGACATGTTCTGAGAAAAGAGAAGCTCACTTTGAACTTTACCTTGAGCTTTCAAACAAATTGCAGTCATGGGAAAAACTGATTGAAGAAAAAGTCATAGTCGATATAGAATCATAGAACCATAGAACATTACAGCACAGAAACAGGTCCTTTGGCCCTTCTTGTCTGTGCCGAACCATTTTTCTACCTGGCCCATATCCCTCCATACACCTCTCATCCATGTACCTGTCCAAGCTTTTCTTAAATGTTAAAAGTGAGCCTGCATTTACAACTTCATCTGGCAGCTCATTCCACACTCCCACCACTCTCTGTGTGAAGAAGCCCCCCCCCCCAATGTTCCCTTTAAACTTTCTCCCCTTCACCTTTAACCCATGTCCTCTGTTTTTTTTTCTCCCCTAACCTCAGTGGAAAAAGCCTGCTTGCATTCACTCTATCTATACCCATCATAATTTTATATACCTCTATCAAGTTTCCCCTCATTCTTCTACGCGCCAGGGAGCGTAGACAGCGCAATGACATTCATGAGTTACATCAGGGGATGGACAGGCTAAGGTTTTGAAGAGCTTATTAGAACTTCTCAGATTACCCTTAGAGAATCAGGATGGTCAGCTATGTGTGGAGCCGAGGGAGATGGGAGAGATTTTGAACGATTTCTTCTCTTCGGTATTCACTAAGGAGAAGGATATTGAATGGTGTAAGGTGTGGGAAACAAGTAAGGAAGTTATGGAACCTATGACAATTAAAGAGGTGGAAGTACTGGCGCTTTTAAGAAATTTAAAAGTGGATAAATCTCCGGGTCCTGACCGGACCTTGAGGAAAGTTTGTGTAGAGATAGCAGGAGCTCTGACGGAGATCTTTCAGATGTCATTAGAAACGGGGATTGTGCCGGAGGATTAGCGTATTGCTCATGTGGTTCCGTTGTTTAAAAAGGGTTCTAGAAGTAAGCCTGGCAATTATAGACCTGTCAGTTTGACATCAGTGGTGGGTAAATTAATGGAAAGTATTCTTAGAGATAGTATTTATAATTATCTGGATAGACAGGATCTGATTAGGAGTAGCCAGCATGGATTTGTGCATGGAAGGTCATGTTTGACAAACCTTATTGAATTTTTTGAAGTAGTTACGAGGAATGTTGACGGTAAGGCAGTGGATGTAGTCTATATGGACTTCAGCAAGGCCTTTGACAAAGTTCCACATGGAAGGTTAGTTAAGAAGGTTCAGTCGTTAGGTATTAATGCTGGAGTAATAAAATGGATTCAACAGTGGCTAGATGGGAGATGCCAGAGAGTAGTGGTGGATAATTGTTTATCGGGATGGAGGCCGGTGACTAGCGGGGTGCCTCAGGGATCTGTTTTGGGCCCAATGTTGTTTGTAATATACATAAATGATCTGGATGATGGGGTGGTAAATTGGATTAGTAAGTATGCTGATGATACTAAGGTAGGAGGTGTTGTGGATAATGAGGTGGGTTTTCAAAGCTTGCAGGGAGATTTATGCCGATTAGAAGAATGGGCTGAACGTTGGCAGATGGAGTTTAATGCTGAGAAGTGTGAGGTTCTACATTTTGGCAGGAATAATCCAAATAGAACATACAGGGTAAATGGTAGGGCATTGAGGAATGCAGTGGAACAGAGAGATCTAGGAATAACAGTGCATAGTTCCCTGAAGGTGGAGTCTCATGTAGATAGGTTGGTGAAGAAGGCTTTTGGAACGCTGGCCTTTATAAATCAGAGCATTGAGTACAGAAGTTGGGATGTAATGTTAAAATTGTACAAGGCATTGGTAAGGCCAAATTTGGAATATTGTGTACAGTTCTGGTCACCGAATTATAGGAAAGATATCAATAAATTAGAGAGAGTGCAGAGACGATTTACTAGGATGTTACCTGGGTTTCAGCACTTAAGTTACAGAGAAAGGTTGAACAAGTTAGGTCTCTATTCATTGGAGCATAGAAGGTTGAGGGGGGATTTGATCGAGGTATTTAAAATGTTGAGAGGGATAGATAGAGTTGACGTGAATAGGCTGTTTCCATTGAGAGTAGGGGAGATTCAAACGAGAGGACATGATTTGAGAGTTAGGGGGCAAAAGTTTAAGGGAAACACGAGGGGGTATTTCTTTACTCAGAGAGTGATAGCTGTGTGGAATGAGCTTCCTGTAGAAGTAGTAGAGGCCAGTTCAGTTGTGTCATTTAAGGTAAAATTGGATAGGTATATGGACAGGAAAGGAGTGGAGGGTTATGGGCTGAGTGCAGGTAGGTGGGACTAGGTGAGATTAAGAGTTCGGCACGGACTAGGAGGGCCAGAATGGCCTGTTTCCATGCTGTGATTGTTATATGGTTATATGGTTAAAGACAGATGGAAGACCATCATTGCCTATGTCATACAACACGACACATGATGGATGATGAAGAGGCCCCAGAACCTGAAATTGTTTCACAGCCACAAGTCTCACTTGCCAAGCAGAGTGACCTCCTTGTTAGGAAAGACATTATCCCACAAGAGTAAGAAATCCTTCACAGCAATTAAATCTTTTGGGCTTGAATGGACCTATTTAAAATTTATTGTATATTACCTATTTGAATTGAGATGTATTCTGTATTGAGTTGGAGTTTATAGTTAAATAGGAAGGAGTGTAGTGTATTCAATATTTCAGTAATATTTGAATAATATTGTAAATATGTTTGATTAAGCATTCTCTGTTTACATAAGTCATTATGGGTTAGATGTAAGAAGTAAGTGAATGACATACATCATTACGCCAATGTGTCATATGTTTGTGCCCCACTAAAAAGACTAAATGGACCAAAGTATCCCGGCTCCTGTGTTTTTTAAGATTTATTTATTTATTGACATACAGCGTGGAGTAGGTCCTTCGACTTGTGCCGCCCTGCAATCCCCAAATTTAATCTGAGCCGAATCACAGGACAATTTATAATGTCCAATTAACCAACCAGCCGGTAGGTTTTTGGAATGTGGGAGGAAACCGGACCACCCAGAGGAAACCCACCTGGTTATGGTGAGAATGTTTGGGACCATTCGCCTTGAAGTTCGGTACTGATGCACCATCAGCTGGCAAGGATTAGTCTTAAGTGAGCTTCATAACCAGCATCTAAGCAGATGATGGTGGTGGTATGTGGATTTGTCTATTGACATGGATTTGATGAAGATATTTGAAGACATGGACAATTTACCCATCCATTCCACATCAGTCATGGAATTGTTAAATGAGGCTACACCAAAGGATACAACTACCTCGAATTTGTCAACAGCCACTCCAAGTGGGTGGACTCTGGAAATGTGACCCATGGGATCCTCTATATGACCAAAGGGACTACTATTCAAATGCATTAAATTGTCCTGTCTCATTAGTTATTGGTAGGAATTGTATCGGGCAATGGGCCAATTAAAGGTAGAAATCAAATATATCATGGGTCATATGATAGCAGAAAAGTAGTGTTATGGTCTCTGTATTCACAAACCTCTTAATAATCTAAACATTTTCAATATAAGTAGTTGAAAGGCTGAATACATTAATGCAGTAATTGCAAAACATGCTGATGCTGTGCATCTGAAACAGAAACATGAAGAATTAGAAAACTGAGCAAATCAAGAGCATCTGAGGAGGGAGAATTAACATTTCAGATTGATGACTTTAAGTCAGTTCTGATGAAAGATCATTCATCTAAAACATTTAATTCTATTTGTCCATCCACAGATGCTTCCTGACATGCTGAATATTTCTGTTGTTTTCTGTTTTCATTTTGAGTGTTTTCAAAATTTGATTGCTGGTTTTTAGGTATTGATAGTTTATTGGCATGGTTCATAATTTAATTATATTTAAATTTCACACTGTTTTGAGATATTAATACAGTTAAACACAACATTGGAAACTTTTTAGAAAAAAATATTAGTAATTCAGGTGGAATTAGAATGTAAAAATATGATTGTAACTCTATATTTTTCCCAGCAAGGGGTGCAAGTGAGCTTTCTAACCAATATAAACTAAATACTATATTTCAGTGATCATCAGTAATTTTCAAGTGGAGCCACTTTGAGAAACCTTCAGTGTGAGAGCCACATTAATAGTTTATCTATTAACTTAATTTAATATTTACTAGTCCTTAAAGGGCTTGCTCTCCCACTTGTACTTAAAAAAAATCCTACGTCACCCCATTCTGTGCCTGACTCTTTCTTTATCTATTCCCCTCTCTTTCCTCCCCTCACACATTGTCAACCTAATTTCCTTCCCTTCTTGTCATAATTTCTAGCTCTTGTTGTTTATCTACTTTTCTGTATTTTCTTTTGTCCATTCACTTATGTTTCTGTATCACATGGCCTGCTCACATTGGTTTTTATCACCCAAACTACCATTCTCCTTCAGTTAATATTTGTTTCAGCCTTTCTATCACTATGCTCAATATCTCTTTTTATTCTGTACACTCATTCTATCTCTCCCCAATGCATGATGCCTCTCTCACACAGTCTTGACCTAAATTGACCTCTTTCTGAAGTACCTTTTTCCCATTCTTCCTACCCCATCCCCCGTTCCTCGTCTTGCCCCCAACTCTTTGCCTCACTTTCTCATTGCCCTTTTTCACTTTTTCTTCCTTGTACATATCTGTGTCCCTGTGTATACGTTTATCACTTCTTAGATTTGTTTCAGTCTCTCTGTCTCTCTCCCCCTCTCCCTCCCTCTCTCTCCTATCTCCCTCCCTCTCTCCTCTCTCTCTCTCCTTCCCTCTCTCCTCTCTCTCCCTCTCCCTCCCTCTCCCCTCTCTCTCCTCTCTCTCTCTCTGTCTCTCTATGTGCATTCTTTACCTTCTCTTTCACATTATCCCACTCCCATTGCTCAGAATTATTTTGTATTTGCCTTCTCTCTTTTTCTTTCAGACTCTTTTCTCATTCTGTATCTTATTTGCTCTTCCTTACATCCTACTGTTTTCTGAGCCCTATTCTCTCTTTTCATTTCCTTCTCTCATTTCATCACTCCATCTCTTAGACACAACTCATGATTCATAAGGAACACTCATTACTTTGGAATAAAATACCACTAAACACGTTGTGCAATGCTGTCGGCATCGTTGATAATATTACCGGTAGTACAAAAAAAGCAATGCTTAAGGGAATTTTGGAAATGTGTAAATTATGAACAATTAATTCATAATGAGAAAACAATGTGAGAGTAAAGCATTGAGAGGATGACAGATCATAAAAGTTTCCAGAGAGGTGTAAAATTTAGAGATTATATGCTCCTTGGGAAACTGGGAAACCTTAAGGAAAAAGAAAAGTTGGTAGAAAATTTGTGCTTTGTTTCCAGTTATTTAGAAGAATAGTGAGAGAAGAGAAAGGAACTTTGGTTTAATATGTCTGATGTCAATATGAAGGAAAATGTTGGAATCTTACAGATCAAGTACTGAGAAAAGCAAAATATGACTGGGAGGAATCAAAGTGGATTAATGAAGTAGTTTCAGAGATCCTCGACTTTCAGCATTTACACACTTTCCCTCACAAGGACACCTGCCCACATTCCGTGGCACTCTGCATTCTCTGAATTTAGGCATTACCCATATTCCTTGTCAAAGACTGGCTCTGATACCATCTAGATTCCAGCTCCATGCTGTATACTAGGCCCTATTCCTGGCCTTATCCCACATTGTCACCGTTGTCCAGCCCCTGGCCTTTGCTGGAAGCATACAGATGGTCGATCGGAGGTGCAACAGGCCCATGGATCTTGCAATGATGTGGGTTGCATTACTCATTTTCCACAGATGTTTAAGAACTTAACACTGGAACAGCTGGAAAAATAGACTGAGAAATGGCATATAGAATTCATTTTTAATTTTATTTAGAGATACAGCACAGAACAGCCCCTCCTGACCCAAAGAGCCATGTCACCCAGCAGCCCACCTATTGAACCCTAGCCTAATCACAGAACAATTTACAGTGACCAATTAACCTACCAAGTGGTGTTTTTGGACTGTGGGAGCAAGCCAGAGCACACAGAGGAAACCCACACAGATCACAGGGAGAACGTACAAACTTGTTACAAACGGCACCGGAATTGAACTCCGATGCTCTGGGCTGTAATAGCATCATGCTAACCGCGATGCTACTGTGACATCCCTCAAATGCAGACGGGGGGGATAAATCAGGGTAGGACCTACACAGTAAATGGTAGGGCACTGAGGAGTGCAGTTGAGCAGAAGCATCTGGGAATACAGATCCATAATTGCTTGAAAGTGGCATTATAGGTTCGCTTCATGATGAGAACCTTCAGCACATTGGGTTTTGGAGTTGGGATGTTATGTTGGAGTTGTCTAAGACATTGGTCTAAGAATTTGGAGTATTGTGTGCAATTTTGGTCACCTACATACAGGAAAATTATCAATAGGATTAAGAATACAGAGAAAATTCACAAGGATATTGCCAGGGCTTGAGGAACTGAGTTACAGGGAAAAGTAAAATAGGTTTGGACATTATTCTCTGGAGCATAAGAGAATGAGGTACATGAAATTTGATAGAGGTATATGAAATTATGAGTGGCATAAACAGGGTAAATACGAGTAGACTTTTTCCACTGGGTTCGGTGAGATTAGAACTAGAGGTCAAGGGATAAGGGTGAAAGGTGAAATGTTTAAGGGGAGCATGAGGGGGAACTTAAGAGAGTGGTGTGAGTGTGGAACGAGCTGATAATAACATCAATGTGGATTTAGAAGTATGTAGGGTTGATATTTTTAGGATCATCAAATATGAAGCTTTTTGCTGGACAAAAGAACATAGAAAGGGGAGACTTAGTGTTGGGATATACTTTTGACCTCCAAGTAGTGTGAGGGAGATAGTAAAGTAAATTTGCAGGCCAATTTCTGTTAAGTGTAAAACTAGCAGGATATTAATAATGGTGGATTTCAATTCTTCTAACATTAACTGGGATGTAATCAGTGTAAATGGCGCAGAGGACACAGAATTTTTTAATTGGGTTCAGGAAACTTTTTCTACACAATATGTAGCCAGTCAAACAGTATGAAGATGGCATGTGGCTGCAATTCTGGATGTGGTTTTGGAGAATGAAGTTGGGCTGGTGGAAGGAGCATTTTTGTGGTCATGATTGTAACTCAATAAGATTAAGTATAGTTATAGAAAAGGACAAAGTTAAAATATATGTGAAGATTTTAAATTGGAGAAATGTTAGTTTTACTGGATTGAGACAAAGTAAAATTGTGGAATAAAGCAGCAGCTCAGTTGCAGACAGATAAAATTGTTTAGAAGAATCATTAATTGTGTTAATTTGCAAATGCCAGTCAGCATGTTTATTGCTGGAGAGGAAATACTGCTTAGATTATGCATTGAAATTATGTTTGTGGGTCAGTTTTATGTTAGTTACAACTTTTTTGTAGAGATTCCTTGATATAGGTCAGTTTATAGCTCACATGTGGGGACTGATTGGTTTGTCTCTCAAGGTCTTCTATAAAAAAAATGGCCAGTCTGGGACCTGAGTTGGAGATGAGCTCTGTGCAGCATGTTAGAGACCTTAAAGTAGTTAAGATGGAGGCTCGGGACTCTGGCAGCAGAAATAATCAGATGATTATAGCTGTGCCTGAAGGCTCCGGACTGCAGGGTAGTGCAGGTGGTCTGATCAGTTGAACAAAATGGCACAGAATACAATACAGGGAAGTGAGGACATACAATGTTTGAGGGTGTACTAGAGACAAGGTATTATACAATAAATGCAAGTGTATTGAGCGATGTGAGTGAACACAAGGGCCTTGAAATTTATGCCCACAGATCTTTAAAGATAGCTGGACTGGTCAATAAGATGGTTAAAAAGATAAATGGGATGCTTCCTTTTATGTAACATAGGATATACGTATAAGCAGGGAGATTATATTAGAATGACATTGAGCATTAGTTGGACACCGAGTACTCCAAAATCTGGTCACTATATTGGGGAAAATCTGGTTGTTTTTTAAAAGTTGTCAAGGAGATTCACTAGGATGTGTCAGAACTGGAGTATTTTAGTCATGAGGAAAAGTCAGGTAAACTAGAATAGATTCCTTAGAAAAGGAGACTGAGGGGGGTTTTCTTGAGCTATAAAAATTATGAGCCTCTTTGAGAAGTAAATAGGAAAGGACCTTCCTTCCTTAACAAAAGAATCAGAACCTTAAAGTAACTGGTAGAGCATTTGAAGAGGAAATAGAGTCATAGAGTACCACAGCACAGAAACAGGCCCTTTGGCTCATCTAGTCCATGCTGAACTGTTATTCTGCCGTCTTATTGATCCATACCAGGACCCTAGTACTCCATACCCCTCCCGTCCATGTACCTATTCAAATTTCTCTTAAATGCTGAAATCACATCTGCACCCACCACATCATTGGCAGCTGGATCCACACTCTCACCACCTTCTGAGTGAACAAGTTCCTGGTTAGGTTCCCCTCAACTGTTTTACCTTTTGTCCTTAACCTCTGACCTCTAATTTTAGTGTTACCCACCCTCAGTGGAAAAAAGCCTACATGATTTATATTTTGTATACCTTTATTTATGTATTTATTTAGCAATACAGTGTGGAATAGGTCCTTTCGACCCTTGGAGCCCCGGCAACCTCTGACAAACCCGATTAACCCTAACCTAATCATGGGGCAATTTACAATGACCAATTACCTTACCCATACATATGTGGACAGTGGGAGGAAAGCAGAGGATCTGGAGAAAGCCTACGCATTCCACGGGGAGTCCGTACAGAGACAGAATGGTGCCAAAACTGAACTCCAAACTCCGGAATACCCCAAGCTGTAATAGTGTTGTCCTAACCACTGTACTACCATGGTGCCCTCTTTCTCCTAAACCATTCAATCTTTCTGCAAGAGATTTTCTCTGTACACTTTCTATCTTATTTTTCCTGTGTGTGGATGACCAGAACTGCTCACAACGTTCGAAATCAGGCTTTATCAACATTTTATATAACTTCAACATTACTTCCCAATGTGCCAAAAGCTCTCCTTTTGGACACTGTGACACTGCTTTTGAGGAATTATAGATCTGTATTCTACGGCACTTCTCAATGCCCTACCACTCACCATGCAAGTCCTACCTTGGTTTGTCCTTCCAATGTACAATGTTTCACACTTGTCTGCATTAAATTCTACCTGCTATTTTTCAGCCCATTTTTCCAGCTGGTCCGGATCCCATTGCAAGCTTTAATTGTCTTCCTTGTTCTCCTCTACACTCCCAATCTTGGTATCATCTGCAAAGTTTCTGGTCCAGTTTATCACATTATCATCCAGATCATTGATATAGGTGATAATAAATGTCCCAGACTTTTTGAAAGGAACTCACCCAAAAATCATCACTTCCTATGCGTCACTTCCTAATAGTATCAAGTCAGCAAAAAATAAAAGTTTTTCCCCCCAGTTTCTGAACATTCGTTCCTCTTTTGTTTTGCATTTACTGTTCTTCACCTTTGTCCATTTTTGTCCAGGTTTTTGTATTCTTAGTTTATTTTTTACAAATTATTGTCTCTCTTCTCTCTCTCACTTCACTCTCTCTCTTGTTATTTCATGTTTTTTGTCTTGTTCACCTCTCTGTTTTATTCCTCAAATGAAAGTGTTGTCACTTTATTTCCTGCAGTGTTTAACATGAGGCACATGCTTAGGGAAGCTGAAGAAGCCAATGGCTATCAATAGGATTTTAAAACCTTGAAAGGATTAGCTGAGATAAAAGATAGTAAGATTTAGATTTGGCAGCTGCTCCCTTTTCAGATGGAGAGGATTGATTGGAGATGTAAGGGGCTGCAGATGTGTAAACTAGAACAGTGAACAGTCTGCTGGAGGATCTCAGGGTGTTGAAAAGCATCTGTGCTGGAAAAGAAATTGTTGACAAAATCCTGCATTGAGATGATAGAGTGGAGATAGCCAGGATAAAGAGAAGAGAGGGAACAGTGAGATTGAAGCCTGAGGTAATTGGTGGACTGAGGAGAGGTGAATGATGATGGGCAGGTCAAGCTTGATTGGGATAGGGGAAGGAGAATAAAACAGGTGAATGATAGATGAAGGCAAATAAGGAGAAGCTGACAGAGTCAGGTCAGGGGAATAGAGGTTGAAGTTGGAGATAGATAATAGGTTATTTATGTTCATCCTTTTCAACTTGTCAATTTGTTTCAAGCATTCAATTTGATCACCCTTTGGTCTTCTAAATTCAGGTTAATATGAGCTGAATGTATGCAGATTTTCCTATCCTGACAGTTAAGCGCTCGTTCTAGTGAATCTGCACTGTTCCTCTTTATCAAAGAGATAAGGTATTTAAAAATTAACTAACAGGTTCATGAGGAATTTATTCACTTCCTCATTTCAACCTCTTGATTTTAGAGTTATCATTTTATTAGCATATGCACTTATTTTTAGTAATTTGAGTATTTGAACAGCTTGTTCCAGTCACTGCTTGAAGTGAGAATGGCCGCTTTAATTACTTGAAGGATGTTAGCATGTAGCATATACATTTTGCTGGTGCAGAATAAAACTGTTGTGTTCATGACAACATGAGTAGAGCTGCCCAGACTAATCCCACTTTCTAGTCATTCATCAGTTGTAATGTAGATTACAGTACTTCAGGTGCTTAAAAACATTAAAAGATTATCATGTATATTTATAGAACAGTTACAATAAAACACAGTCTTTTATTTCAGCCACTGGTTCAGCCTTAGGTGTACTGGTTTGTAATTGTATGTTAGTCTTGTGAATGGATTCTTGCCTCATGATTCATTAATAGGTATTCCCTTTGTCACTCCCTGTGTTTCTTCACAGTGATATATTCCAAATGGATAGATCCGTAAATGCTGATGTAAAATTACGATGCAGTTTCAATCATTTGGAATTCCAGCCACTAATTGTATCTATGGATTAAACGACAGACAATTCAGCAGTATTGGGATGGTTGCCAATGTGCCAGAGTTTTTAATCATATGGATGACACATTATAATATGCTTTTAACTATGTCTAGTGATTATGTGAATTTCTAAACTTACCAGATTTATCATAGTTTCACTATCAATGTTTTAGAGAAAAAAGTACCTGAAGTAGTGGAGGTGCTGATTGCCGAACCAGTCTGAACAAATATAAAAAACATATTTTAGTCGCATCATTTATATAGGCTGCATCTGTTATTTCCTGGTTTAACTGCATCTATAACCATCAGTCACACATGTATACATGTTAATATCTTTCCCTTTGCACAATACAATTTAAAATGTTTCCATCAGATCCAAAATTCAGAAACATAGAAAGAATTAAGCTATTGTGTTTGTTGAACTGTCGCAATAGATTCAGAATGAATCACTTCAGTAATATCTATTTACAGCATTGCTGGAATCAAGCATATAAAACTATTTAAATGGATATTAATCTATTTAGCAATACTGGGCGGAGGAGGCCCCTCTGGGCCTTTGAGCCTCGTCTCCCTTGCAACCCCAACAAACCCAATTAAGCCGAACCTTATCCCGGGACATTTTACAATGACTACTTAACCTACCCAATATGTCTGTGGACTGTGGGAGGAAGGGAAGCACTCAGGAGAAACCCATGCATCCCATGGGGTGGACATACAATCTCCTTAAAGAACAGTGCCAGAATTGAACTCTGAACTCCGGGATGCCCCGTGCTGTAATAGCATCGTACTAACCACTATGCTACCATGGCACCAAGTATGGGATTGACTATTAACATTGGATGTGAACACCTATGAATACAACATTGTTTAATTTATTGCCTCTTAGGTGAGATGCTATGCTGAGATCCTACCCAGTCATGCAGATAGATATAAAGACTGGTTTTGAAGAGCAGGGGAGTTTTCATCTGACAATTATTTGTCCCTCTATTAATGTAAATGAAAAACAAGAAACAAAGGCCTTTGAGACACAAGGAACTGCAGATATTGGAATCTGGACCAGAGAAGTGACAGAGTTCTGCAAAGTGAGTTCAGTGAATTAGATACTACGTTAAAGGGCAGGACCTCCAGAGTTCTGATTTCACGCTTACAACCATGTGCCACGTGCTAATGAGGCCAGAAATAGTAAGATTATACAGTTTAACATGTGGCAAAGGAGTAGGCGAGAGGGCATCAGATTTTTGAGCTCTCATTGAGCTCTCTTCCAGGGAATGGGGGACTTGTATAGAAGAGATGGTTTGCACCTGAACTGGAATAGGGAATAATATCCTAGTGGGAAGGTTTGCTAGTGCTGCATGGTGGGGTTTAAACTAGAGAAGCAGGGGGATGGAAACCAGAGTGCCAGAACAGGTAGTGAGGAGGTTGTGGAGGCAGATGTTGGTAAGACCTCAGACAAAGTAAGTAATCAAAAGGTTGCGCATGGTGAGATTAATGTCCTGAGCGGCTTATATATCAATGCACGAAGAATTGTAGGAAAGGCAGATAAGCTCAAGGCATGGATCATCGTCTGGAATAATGACATTGTAGTGATTAGTGAAACTTGGCTGCAGGAGGGTCAGGACTGGCAGCTTAATATTCTGGGGTTCTGTTGTTTTAGACGTGACAGAACAGGAGGGATTAAAGGAGGAGTTGTGGCATTACTAGTCAGGGAAAATGTCATGGCAGTCCTCTTTTCAGGACAGATTAGTGAGCCATTTTGTGTGGAACTATGAAGTAAGAAAGATATAACCACATTAATGGAGCACTATTACAGACCACCCAACAGTCCCTGAGATTTAGAAAAACAAATTTGTTATGAGCTTGCAGACTTTTGCAAGAATCATAAGGTTGTTATAGCAGATGATTTTAACTTTCCACATGTTGTTTGGGACTCGCAAACTGTAAAGGACTAGGTTGGATGGAGATTCTCAAATGAGTTCAGGAAAGTTTCCTTCATCAGGCCCAAAGAGAGAGAGTGCGATACTGGATCTCCTATTAGGGAATGAGATAGGACAGGTGACAGAAGTTTGTGTAGGGGAACACTTTGTATCCTGTGACCACACTGCCTTTAATTTCAAAGTAAATATGCAAAGAGATAGGTCTGGTCCGCAGGTTGAGATTCCAAATTGGAGAAAGTCCAATTTTGATGGTATCAGAAATTATCCGGCAAGTGTGGATTGGGACAGGCTGTTCTCTGGCAAAGGTGTACTTGGAAAGTGGGAGGCCTTCAAAAACAAAATTTTGAGAGTACAAAGCTTGTATGTGCCTGTCAAAATAAAAGGTAAAGATAAGTATAAGGAACCTTGGTTTTCATGAGATATTGTTAAGAGAAAAAAAGGAAGTGCAGAGCAGGTATAGGCAAGTAGGAATAAATAAGGTGCTTTTGGAGTACAAGAAATGCAAGAGAACATTGAAGAAAAAAATCAGGAAGGCTAGAAGAAGGTGTGAAGTTGTTCTAGCAGACAAGATGAAGGAGAATCCTAAGGGATTCTATGGGTATGTTAAGAGCAAAAGGATTGCTAGGGGCAAAACTGGTACCCTGGAAGACCGGAATGGTAATCCATGTGTGGAGCAAAAACAGATAGGGGAGATGTTAAATGCATTCTTTGCATCTGCTTTCACTCAGGAGACGGATACAGAGTCTATAGAAGTGAAGCAAAGTGGCATTAACTTCATGGATCCTGTACAGATTGCAGAGGAGGAGATGTTTCCTACCCTGAGGCAAATCAGAGTGGATAAATCCCCAGGGCCTGTCAAGATGTTCCCTCGGACCTTACCAAAGGCAAGTGCAGGGGCCCTAGCAGAGATATTTAAAACACAGATATGGAGGATAGCCAATGTTGTTCCACTGTTTAAAAAATGCTCTAAACAAAAACCATGAAATTTTTGGCCAGTGTGTCTGACCAGTTATGGTAAGGTTATTGGAAGGCATTCCAAGGGACTGGATATATAAATATTTGAATAGACATGAAGTGATTAAGGATAGTTAGCATGGCTTTGTGAATGGTAGGTCATGTCTAACCAATTTACAGAGTTTTTGAGGAAGTTATCAGGAAAGTGGATGAAGGCAAGGCAGTGGATGTTGTCTACTTGGACTTATGGCTTTATGGGAGAAGCCAGAAAGTGGAAGTAGAGGGTTGTCTCACTGACTGGAGGCCTGTGACTAGTGGTGTGCTGCAGCGATTGGTGCTAGGTCCTTTGTTGTTTGTCATCTGTATCAATGACCTAAATGACGATGTGTTTAACTCGATCAGCAAATTTGTGAATGACACCAAGACTGGGGCTGTACTGCATAGTGAAGAAGGCTATCATGCCTTGCAGAGGGACCTGTATCAGCTGGAAAAATGGGCTAATAAAATGGCAGATGGAATTTAATACAGTCAAATGCGAGGTTTTACACTTTGACAGGACAAACCAGGGTAGGTCTTACAGAGTGAACGGTAGGGCACTGAGGAGTGTGTTTGAACAAAGGGAACAAAGAATAAAGGATTCTGGGAACACAGGTACATAATTCATTGAAAGAGGTGTCACAGGCAGATTTTGACACATTGGCCTTCATAAATCAATGTGCTGAGTTCAGATGATGGGATGTTATGTTGAAATTGTACTATAAAACATTGGTGAGGTCTAATTTAGAGTATTGGGTGCAGTTATAAAGAAAGATTGAATAGGTTAGGACTGTATTGTTTAGAACATAGAAGATTGAGAGGAGATTTGATAAAGGTATACAAAATTATGAGGGGTATAAATAGGGTAAAAGCAAGCAGGCTTTTTCCATTGAGGTTGAGTGGCACTACAAACAAAGGTCATGGTTTAAGGATAAACGGTGAGAAGTTTAATGAGAACATGAGGGGAAATTTCTTCACTCAGGGTTATGAGAGTGTGGAATGAGCTGCCAGCATAAGTGGTCCATGCAAACTTGATTTCAACTTTTAGGAGAAGCTTTGATAGGTATATGGATAGTGACAGACCAAAGGGCCTGTTTCTGTGCTGGTTTTCTCTATGACTGTTTGACTTCGTGATGGTGCCAGATTTAGTGAACTTTTTCTTCTGTGAAGCCTTTTTGAAAAGTTCAGAAATACTGTAATAATTTTCAGTACATTGTTACTTTCTTGTACAGATAACATTGAAAAAAATCTGACGTTCATGTCCACTTATTATGCAAAATCCACATTTTCAATAGTGGCCAGATATCCATGAGCAAATATCTCATCCACCTTTAAAGAACAACAGTAATAACTGCACAAACATGAGAAAATCTCCAGATGCTGGAAATCCAAAGCAGCACACATAAAATGCTGGAGGAACTCCGCAGGCCAGGCGGCATCTATGGAAAAGACAAATAGTCAACATTTTGGGCCAAAACCCTTCATCAGGACTGGAAAAAAGATGAGAAGTCAGAGTAAGAAGGTGGGGTGAGTAGAGGATGAAGTGCAAGGTGGTAGGTGATAGGTGAAACTAAGAGAGGGGAAGGGGTGAGAGCTGGGAAGTTGATTGGTGAAAGAGATAAAGGGCTGGAGCAGGGGGAGTCTGATAGGACAGGATAAAAGACCATGGAAGAAGGGGAAGCAGGAGGAGCACCAAAAGGAAGTGATGGACTGATGAGGAGAGAACAAAATAGGAATTGGGAATGGTGAAAAGGGAGGGGGGAATTACCGGAAGTTCGAGAAATTATTATTCTGCCATCAGGTTGGAGGCTACCCAGATTGAATACAAGGTGTTGCTCTTCCAATCTGAGTGTGTCCTCATCATGGCAATGGAGTAGGCCATGGACTGACATGTCAGAATGAAAATGAGAATTGAAATGGGTGGCTACCAGGAGATCCTGCTTTTTTCTGACAGGCAGAGTGTAGGTGCTCAGCAAAATGGTCTACCAGTCTACGTTGGGTCTCACCAATATACAGAAGGCCACACCAGAAGCACAGGATACATAGATGGCCCCAACAGACTGACAGGTGGTGTTGCCTCACCTGGAAGATCTGTTTGGGGCCCTGAATGGCAGTAAGGGGCAGGTGTGGCACTTGTTCCACTTGCAAGGATATTAGCTCACATGTTGGCCTCATCACTGTTTTTTCCAGCCTTTCTCAAGGTCCCAGCTGCTTGATCTCTTGGCCTGGTGTCTGGTGGCCTGAGGTAGTAAGATGATAGCAACAGCCCATACCCCAGCTGCAACGTCTGGCTGCATGCAACTTGGGACCAAGGGTGGACACGATATTTGCCTAAGAGATGACTGCCAGTACCTATGCCTTGATTTGAATAGTCTGTGCATTTGTTTTGGTGATCCACTGCTTTGGTCAATTGCTCCAGGTATTCCTTATGTGTTTTACTCTGATTTGAGTGGATTACTGATGACCCATCGCATTAATCAACTGCTTTGTCAGGATTCAGTGAGTTAATATACATGGCCTGCCTGCATAATGGTACTGGTGTAATTGGTGTTCCTTTTGTCATGTATGTCAAGATTGGCCTCATTGTTGAACAAGTGTGCCTTCAAGAAGCCTGTAACTTCTGTATGCAAATTTAGTGGGATTTGATGTTTCTAATGCAATGGGTATAAATGAAACTCACAATACTAGGGGCTTGCCAGTGTTAAACGGTTTTGTTAATACCAGCTGCCCTGCTATTGGCAGCTGTGGACTGTGGCAATGCAGGATATATCCACATCATGCTAAGCAGCTGCTCCTTCGGTGTCAGCAGGCTCCAATGCCAGCATTATATACTGCCCCCACTCTATCTAGGCCTTTCAGTATCAGATAGGTTTCAACAAGATTCTTCTAAATTTCCTCAAACTCCAGTGAGTTCAGGCCCAGAGCCAACAAATACTCCCCAAATGTTAACCCTTTCATTTCTGGGATCATTCTCATGAATCTCCTCTGGACCATCTCCAGTGCCACCACATCCTTTCTTAGATAAGGGGACCATAACTGCTCACAATACTCCAAGTGCAACATGACCAAAAACTTATAAAGCTTCAACATTATGTCCTGACGAAGGGTCTCGGCCCGAAACGTCGACAGTGCTTCTCCTTATAGATGCTGCCTGGCCTGCTGTGTTCCACCAGCATTTTGTGTGTGTTGTTTGAACTTCCAGCATCTGCAGATTTCCTCGTGTTTGCATTATATCCTTGTTTTTATATTCTAGTCCTCTCAAAATGAATGATAACATCGCATTTGCCTTTCTTAACCACTGATGCAACCTGCTGGTTAATTTTCAAGGAATCCTGCACAATAACTCTGAAGTCCTTTTGCACTTCTGATTTCTGAATTTTCTCCCCGTTTAGAAAATAGTGTGCACTTTTATTCCTTCTATCAATGTGCATGGCCATACATTTCCCTACACTACAGCTACAAGAAAAAGTTTGTGCACCATTTGCAATTACTTGGTGTTCTGCATTAACCATTGATTCCTGGGATGGCAGGACTTTCATATGAAGAAAGACTGGATCGACTAGGCTTATACTCACTGGAATTTAGAAGATTGAGGGGGAATCTTATTGAAAGGTAGAAAATTCTAAAGGGATTGGACAGGCTAGATGCAGGAAGATTGTTTCCAATGTTGGGGAAGTCCAGAATGAGGGGTCACAGTTTAAGGATAAAAGGGAGGCCTTTTAGGACTGAGATGAGGAAAATCTTCTTCACACAGAGAGTGGTGAATCTGTGGAATTCTCTGCCACAGGAAACAGTTGAGGCCGGTTCATTGGCTATATTTAAGAGGAAGTTAGATATGGCCCTTGTGGCTAAAGAGATCGGGGTATGGAGAGAAAGCAGGTAACAGGGTTCTGAGTTGGATGATCAGCCATGATCATACTGAATGGCGGTGCAGGCTCGAAGGGCTGAATGGCCTACTCCTGCACCTATTTTCTATGTTTCTATGTTTCTAACCACTCATAGAATGTGGTGTGATCTTCATCTAAGTCACAACAATAGACAAACACAATCTGCCTAAACTAATAACACAAACAATTGTACTACTTCTCGTCAATACTGAGTACTCCATTTAAACAACCATGGTCTAGGTTCAAAAAATTATATGAACCTCCGGGGTAAAGCCTTCTACAAAAGCTCTTTGGAGTCAGGTGTTCCAATTAGTGAGATGAGATTGGAGATGAGCCTGCTCTTCTCAAGAAAGGTCTGTTTCTGTGCACCATGCCTCGATCAAAATAATTTTCAGAGGATCATAGAAGAACTGTAGAGATGCACGAAGCAGGAAGGGGCTACAAATGCATTTCTAAAGACCTGAGTGTTCATCAGTCCACAGTAAGAGAAATAGTCTTCAAATGGAGGAAACTCAGTACTGTTGCTACTCTCCCTAGGAGTGAGCATTCTGCACAGATCACACCAGGAGCACAATGTGCATTGCTGAAGGAAATGAAAAAGAACCCAGTAAAAGGGTAAAAGCAAAATATCTGCTGAAATCTCTAGAACTTGCTAAAGTCTCTGTTCATGTGTCTGCTATATAAAAAAACACTGAACAAGAAGGACACTGCTCTCCAAAGAAGCATTACTGCATGTATCAAGTTTGCAAAAGATCACCTGGATGTTTCACAGTGCTTGTGGGCCAATGTTCTATGCACAGATGAGGCAAAAGTTGAACTTTTGGTAGAAATGCATAGTTGCTATGTTTGGAGGAAAAAGGGCACTGCATACCAATACCAAAACCTCATCCCAATTGTGAAGCACATTGGAAGGAGCATCATGGTTTAGTACTGCTTTGCTGCTTCAGGACCTGGACAGCTTGCAATCTTTGAGAGAACAATGAATTCAAAATTGTATCAAGACATTTTACAGCAGAATGTCAGGGTAGTGGTCTGTCACCTGAAGCTTAATAGAATTTGGATGATGCAACAAGACAATGATCCGAAACACAAGAGTAAATCAACAACAGAATGGTTTAAAAAAAATGTTTTGGAATGGCCGAGTCAGAGTCCAGACCTCAACCAATTGAGATGCTGTGACATGACCTGAAGAGGGCTGTTCATGCAAGGTATCCCAGAAGTATTGATGAACTGAAACAGTTTTGTATGGAGGAATGGTCTAAATTTCCTCCTCGCTGTTGTGCAAGTCTGATCAGCAGCTCCAGGAAACGTTTGATGGAGGTTATTGCTGGTTAAGGATGTTCTTCTACCTGTCATTAAATACAAGGGTTCACATAATTTTTCCAGCCTGGGCTGTGAATAATTAGACAAAGTCTTCAATAAAGACATGAAAAGTATTATTGTTTGTGTGATGTTAGTTTAGGTGGATTGTGTTTGTCTATTATTGTGACTTAGATGAAGATCAGACTACATTTTATGAGTAATTAATGCTGAAAACCAGGAAATAGCAATGGATTCACAAACTTTCTTGCAACTGTATATTCCATCTGACACTTCTTTGCCCATTCTCGCAAGCTGTTTTAGTCCTTCTGCAGACTCCCTGCTTCTTCAGTACTACCTGTCCTATCTTGTGGTACTGATCAGCAATGAGAATTTCTGGTGATCATTCCTGAAACAATCTTTTTGGTTTTCCTGCTTATTTTCTGAGGATTTTTTGTGTCCCCAGACTGCCTGCATGCAAGATACTAGGTAATAAGGACACCATCCATGAAATTAAAGCTTATGAAATTGTTAATAATGTTCTTCCATTTTGTTGGCATTGTATTTCAGAACATACTGAAAATGTATATCTCCTAATTCATAGCAAACCTTGCATGGTGCTTCTGTAGTCAAGAACAATTAAATTTACTGCCATCTTGCTGTGCTAAAATATGATAATTGATAGCAAATCTAGACTGGTAGATCATTTTTCCAAGGCAACACAAATGAATCTGCAGATGCTGGAAATAAATAAAAAACCCAAAATGCTGGCAGAACTCAGCAGGCCAGACAGCATCTATGGGAAGAGGTAGTGATGACGTTTCAGGCCGAAACCCTCCTGACTCCTGATGAAGGGTTTCAGCCTGAAACTTCGTCACTACCTCCTCCCATAGATGCTGTCTGGCCTGCTGAGTTATGCCAGCATTTGGGTTTTTTTTAGATCATTTTTCCAATTGTTATTTTGCTTTATATTCAGAAGACTAATTGAGAGATGTGGTGATCTGAATCATGTTTGCACTTTTTCCCATAATTCTCTAAAGGTACAGTGATTGTTATAATTTCCTTGCTGAAATTGTACTTTAAAAGCATTAAAATTTACAAATGGCTATTTTAAAACTTACTTGAGCTTTAGCAGACAAATGCTGAAAAACAAGAGCACAATAAAATGAATCACCCAATAATGTCACAAGTTCGCCAGGATCTTAAGAATTCAACAAATTGCACACATTATAACTGTAATCGTGGAGAAAAAGATCAGTGATGGGGTTGAGAGATTAACCCTTTGTCTCTTGGACATTCTCCCAAAAAGTAAAAAAAACACCAAAATGAGCAACAGACACTAAAAATAGTAAAGAAGTTCTATTAATTTTGGCATTTTAAAGCCTGTAAATGATATTTGTATGCTTCTTCTTTCAGTGTTATGATGTTTGGATGTTCTGATATTTATTCTCTACATCACCATTCAGAACTGATTATTCATTTTTCATTCTTCTTGGACTGTGAAATTAATACTCCTATTGATACTGTGGGAATGACATCAGCAAATTCCCTGGAAATGAAAATGTTAAAAAAACCCACATACTGGAAATCTGAAGTCAAAGTAGCATGCAGCAAAAATTGGTTCATTATTATCATATGTACCGAGCTACAGTTCATATAGATCAAATCACTACTGAGTGTATTGAAGTAGAACAAAGTAAAGCAATAGCAATCCAGAATAAAGAGTAACAAACACATAAAATGTGCAGTGCAAGTAAACAATGAGACACCAGATCGCAACAAGGTAGATTGTGAGGTTGTGGAATGACTAATAATTAACGTATCACATCCTGGACTCCTCATCAGAATTGCTTGTAAAGTTAGTCTTTGCTAATAATGATCAAGACACTGGTCAGGAAGGTGTCATTAGTGGTTGTTTAAAGGTGTCAATTTAAATTTATCACTTCAATCTCGTCGATTATAGGTGGCTCACTAACTTTCTGATCTATCTGACTGCTATATCTGTAACACTTGGTTATATTTGGCACTGTAACTAAGTGATTAAGCATGTACAGTGGTCATGACGATTTCACTTTTCCAATCCCCACTTTCAGCGTAATAATTCAAATTGGACTTGTCAAAATGGGATTCTGATGCTCATTTTTCATTCAAGGTCATTATTAGTTTTTCATTTTGCCCTAGATATTTGCCCTAGGCACCCTACGAATGAGTACCTCTAGTTTCTGGGATTAATGTCACATGGATTATGAAATTATTTTTAAAAGGTCATTCTTTTTTTAAGCAAATGCTTCCTTGCTTTCCTGAGCAGGCTTGAGGGATGTCTCTGTAACAGAGATAATTTTGATCAAATAAACTCTTGGGCTTCTAGCTGGGTACAGGTATTGATTTTAACCAACATTTTGATGACAAACTCAGCCATCTTCATCAGGGATTTTTTTAAAGATAATTTTGTTATAATCTGGAGTAGATTGTTGCCACATGCCTGACACAGCGAGAGCTCCAAAGTGATTGTCCCTTCCCTATCCTGCAGCATATCCTCCAGATAAAAATTGTTTGCTTATAGCTTATGTGAAAAAACTGAGGAAAGGCTGCTGAAGTAACTAAAAAAGCTGAGAATTAGATCATATGTTCATATAATCAGGGGTTTGTTCTCTCAGTTTAGTTGCAGAAATATAAACATATGCCATTGAAGCAATGTTATAATTTGTTGTACTCTGCTCACTGGAGCATTCATTCACTCAATAGGAAGATAATGGCATTGTACCCAGGTTTACAATTATTATGTTGATCCAGTTATAATTTTTCTGCGTGGCAGTGGGTCATGAAATAATTTGTTTTTTTATTTACTGCCCAGCTGTTGCTTATAGATTCCAGTTGCTGATTGATACTAACGCAGTGACCTCTGCAAGATGCCAGTAAACACTGTGAAGGTTACATTCCAAAGTAGAGGTCAGACAATGGGTTGGAGCTGGCAGAGCAGGGCGAGTTCTCTTCAGTCTTTTTGTGATGTACTTCAGACCTTGGGTGTGTCATAGAGTTGTAGAGCTGTACACCACAGAAGTAGGCCCTTCAGCCCAGCTCATCCATGCTCACCAAGAGGTGTACCTGAGATAGTCCTATTTGCTTGCATTCAGCCCATATCCTTATAAACCAGGGATTCCCAACCTTTTTTATGCCATGGACCTTTACCATTAACTGAGGAGTCTGTGGATTCCAGGTTGGGAACCACTGCTCTAAACCATTCCTATCATGTACGTATCTAAATGTCCTTTGAACATTGTAATCATATCTATCTTCACCACTTCCTCTAGCAGTTTGTTCCATTCACACCCTCACCATCTGTGTAAAAAAAAGTTTCTCTTCTGATCCCTTTTAAATCTTTCTCCTCTCACCTTAAACCTGTCCACCCTATATGGCAACTCCATCCTATTTTCTGACTTCCTTATCCTCCACGGTGTTTAACAGCATCATGGAAAAGTCACTGAATTTATAAGCAACAGCTGCTCAGTTAATAAATAACAATTTAGTTTGTGAGCCATTGAAACACAGAAAAAAATATAGATTGCAGTGTCTGCGTGAAGTGGATCTGAGAGCTGGAACTGGAGGATCTTTGGCTCCTTCGGAAGAAAGAGAAGGTGATTTACAAGAGTTTCAAAGAGGTATCACAACTAAGTTGCAGGAAGCAGATAACTGGGTATCTCTCAGGAGAGGGAAAGGGAATAGTCAGTTATTGCAGAGTAGTCCCATGGCTGTCCCTTCAATAATAAGTATATGATTTTGGACATTGTTGGGGTACAACCTACCAGGGGAAAGCCACAGCAACCAACTCTCTGGCATTGACACGAGAAAATATGTAGATGCTGGAAATCCAAGCAACACACACAAAATGCTGAAGCAACTCAGGCAACATCTATGGGAAAGAGTAACTGGGAGACGCTTTGGGCCAAGACCCTCTATCAGGACTGGAAAAAAAGACGAGAAGTCAGAGCAAGAAGGTAAGTTTGCTCTGACTTTTCATCGTTTTTTCTAGTCCTGATGAAGGGTCTCAGCCTGAAATGTCGACTGTTTACTCTTTTCCATAAATGCTGCCTGGCCTGCTGAGTTTCTCCAGCATTTTGTGTGTTCTCTGGCACAGAGTCTAGCAATGCAGATCAGAAGGGAAGGGAGAAAAGGAGAGCAGTGGGAATAGGGGATTCAGGATTCAGTAGTTAGGGGAACAGACAGGATTCTATGGATTTGAAAGAGACAACAAGATGCTGTGTTGCTCCCAGGTGCCAGGGTCAGGGATGTCTCAGATCAGGTTCACAGCATTCTAACAGGGAGGGTGAGCAGCCAGAACTCATGATTCATATTGGCACAAATGACATGGGTAGGAAAAGGGATAAAGTCATGAAGATGGAATATAGGGAGCTAGGTAGGAAGCTGAAAAGCAGGACCTCCAGCATTGTAATCTCTGGATTGCTGCCTGTACCATGTGCTAGTGAGGATAACAATAGTATAATTTTGCAGATGAATGTGTGGCTGAAGAATTATTGTAGGGGTCATTGTTTTAGATTTGTGGATGATTAGCATCTCTTCTGGGGTAGGTATGACCTGTATAAAAAGGCCGGAACTCGAGGGGGACCAATTTCTTTGCGGGCAGGTTTGCTGGGACTGTTGGGGGGGTTTAAACTAGTTTGCAGGGGAATGGGAGCCAGAGATGACAGGTTAGAGGATGGACCTGTTGGTGTAAAGGTAGATGCAGTGTATAGAGAGACTGTAAAGAAGGATCAGAATCAGGTTTATTATCACCGGCATGTGACATGAAATTTGTTAACTTAGCAGCAGCAGTTCAATGCAAAACATAAATCTAGCAGACAGAGAAAGAAAATAATAAATAAAATAAAACGTAATAAATAAACAAGTAAATCAATTATGTATATTGAATAGATTATTAAAAAATGTGCAAAAACAGAAATACTGTATGTAGTGTCCAAAGCTTCAATGTCTATTTAGGAATCGGATGGCAGAGGGAAGAAGCTGTCCTGAATCTCTGAGTGTGTGTCTTCAGGATAGGAAGTGGAGTAATTGCAAGTCAGTTGGATGGATGGAAGTGTGTCTACTTTAATGCAAGATATATCAGGAACAAGAGTCAGTACATGGGACTACAGCATTCTGGCCATTACAGAGACTTGGCAGTCAACGGCAGAAATGGCTGCCGGATGTTGTGGGTTCATGCATTTCAAAGGGGACAGGGACAAAGGTAAAAGAGGTGAGGTAGCAGCATTGCTAGTACTAACAGCTGCAGAAAGGGAAGATCTCATGAGGGGTCATATACTGAGTCAGTGTGGGTGGAAGACAGAAACAGGAAGAGATGAACAGAAATACTGAGGAGGAAATCAGGTGGCACCTTTTGGAAAATGCAAAAATAACTGGTGTTGTCATGGGTGACTTCAACTTCCCTAATATTGATTGGCACCTCCTAAGTGGAAAGGGTTTTGATGGGGCAGAATTTGTTAGGTCTGTCCAATAAGGATTCCTGACACAAAGGCAAACAGGCTGAATGGAGGAGAGGGCAGACTGCATCTGGTACTGGCCTGATAGAATTCTTTGAGGAAGTGACAAAGCAAATTGAAGGTCGAGCAGTGGAAGTGGTATATATGGGTTTTAGTAAGGCGATTAACATGCTAGGCTCATTCAGAAAATCAAGAGGCATGGAATCTAAGGAAACTTAGCTGCATGGTTGCAGAATTGGCTTGCCCGTCGAAGGCATAGGGTGGTAGTAGATGGAGTGTATTCTGCCTGGAGATTGATGATCAATTGGTGCTCTGCAGGGATCTGTTCTGTAATTCCTGTTCTTTTTGTGTTTTATAAATGACTTGGATGGGTTGGTAGGTTTAAGGATGATATGAAGGTTGATGGTGTTATGGACAGTGTAGATAGTGGAAGCTTTGGAGAGGGTGCAGAGATGACTTAACCAGAGTGCTGTCAGGATTACAGAGCTTTTCTTATGAGAATAGATTGAGCAAGCTAGGACTTTTGTCTTTGGAGCAAAGGAGGATGAAAGGAGACGTGATAGAGCTGTTCAACATGATAAGAGGCATTAATCAGCCATAGATTTTTTTCCCATGGAGGAAATAGTTAATATGAGGGGGTGTAATTTTAAGATGATTGAGGAAAGTATATGAGAGATATCAGAGGTAAGATTTTACACAGAGAATGTATAGTGCTTGCAACAGGCTGCCAGGGGTAGCAGTAGAGGCAGATACATTCAGGACATATAACAGTTTCTTACATGGATGAAAGAAAAATGAAGGGCTATGTGGGAAGGAAGGGTTAGATTAATCTTAAAGTAGATTATAAGGTTGGCACAACATTGTGGGCCAAAGGCCTCTGCTGTACTGTACTTGTTCTATGTCCTCTAGTTTTAGTCTTCCCTACCCTGGTAAAAACACTGACATTCATCTTATGAATGCCTCTCATGATTTTATAAACCTGTATACACTCACCTTGGTCAAGTTGATGAAAGTGACATAGAGGGGTTTCTATTGTTCCCTGCACTTCTTCTGAAGTTGACGGAGTGAGAAAATCATGTCGACAGTTGACCACCTTGCGCGAAAACTACATTGGGACTCAGGGTAGACCTGTTCTGCCTGAGTTTGTAGATGTGTCAGAGTTACACGAGCAAAGACTTTGCTGACAATACTGAGGAGGGAGATACCCCTGTAGTTGTTGCAGTCGCTCCTATCACCCTTGTTCTTGTACAAAGTGACGATTTTGGAGTTGTGCATATCCTGTGGTACAGCTCCTTCCTTCCAGCACTGACGGACGACCTCGTGTAAAGGTTGGAGGAGTGAGCTCTTGAAGTGTTTGATCAGGTCTGGAGGAATCCCATCATGGCCAGACTGTCAATTGCCTTGCTGAGGTCCTCAATGGTTGGTACAGAGTCGAGTTCATCCATGACTGGTAGACAATCGATGACATCAATGGCTGAGCTAACAACAACATTTTCCCTCGAGTAGAGAGAGTAATGTTCTACCCGGCGTTCCATCTGCTTGCTTTTTTCAGTGATTATTTCACTGCTGGATGACTTCAGGGGTGCTGTCTTGCTCTGCAATGGGCCAAGGGCCTTCTTGATACCATCATACATCGATCTGATGTTGCCTGTCACAGCTGCTGTCTGAATGTCCTCACTGAGCTGGAGCCAGTACTTGTCAGCAGGGATGGGCTCGTTCAGATTCTCCTCAAGATCAGCTATCACCCAAAACTCCGAAGTATCATCCAGTCATTCCATGACGACATGAGGCTACTGTTCAGTACTATGGCAGCTCATCAGAACCCTTTGCTACTCGTAGTGGACTCAAACATGGATGCGTGTTGGCCCCAACATTATTCGGCATCTTCTCTCTGCTATTGAAGCACGCATTTGGGACATAGACAGAAGGCATCTACATGCACACCAGGTCTGATGGGCAGCTGTTCAACCCTGTGCACCTGAGAGCAAGAACAAAGGTGCAAAAGATCTTAATACGTGACATGCTCGTTGCTGATGACGCCGCTATAACCTTGCACACCAAACAGCAACTACAAACTCTCATGGACCGCTTCTCTAAGGCATGCAAGGACTTTGGTCTTACCATCAGCCTAAAGAAAACAAATGTCCTTGCCCAGAACGTAGTGGAGACACCAGTCATTACCATCAACAATTGGCAAAGCATTATCAATCCTTGCTCGACTCTCCTTGCGGGTCTGGGAGAATCCGAAACTTGCTACAAAGACCAAACCTGCCTGTACAATGCATGCGTATCAACACCCTCCTGTATGGTAGTGAGACTTGGACCATCTGCTCCAAGCAGGAGAGGAGACTCAATAGTTTTCACCTGCACAGCCTTCGCCACATCCTCGGCATAACCTGGAGAGACAAAGTCCCAAACTCTGAGGTCCTCTCCCACACTGGACTTCCCACAATGTTCACGCTTTTAAGACAACGTAGACTGCGCTGGCTGGGCCATGTCTGTCGTATGAAGGATGGTAGACTGCCAAAGGACATCCTCTATGGAGAACTAGCAACCAGCAAGGGGAACGTTGGTAGACCCCAGCTTCGCTTCAAGGACCTCTGTAAGCGCGACATGAAAGCCTTAAAAATCAACACAGAGTGCTGGGAGGATACAGCAGGTGACTGCAACAAATGGCGAGGTACTCTTCAGCAACACCTAGAGCAAGGCGAAAAAGTGATCCTGAGGCAGTTTGAGCAGCAGAGAGCTAAACGGAGAGCACAATGGACAGCGGGCAACAATTCCATGATGCCCTACACATGCAGCAACTGTGGTAGAGCCTACCGTTCCGGGATCGGCCTCAATAGCCGCAGTCGACACTGCTCGACAAACCAGTGACTACCAGGGGTGCAGTACCCATGGTCCACCATGACTGATGGAGGCCACACATATATACAATCACCACCCAGCCTCCTACAATCAATATCTCAGACTGGTCTGTCTCTGCTTGTAACTCAAGTCCGCCAGTTAAAGTCATATCTTCCTGTGGGTGGAGCCTATTTTTGCCTTGCCAGGAAGATTTTTAAGGTATCCAGACATTCCTACAGTACCAGAGAATCAGGTTCAATCCTAACCTCTGTGTAGAGTTGCATGTTTTTCCTGTGACCATATGGGTTTTCTGCAGGTGCTCTGGATTCATGCAAATTTGTAGCTTGGTTGGCTGCTGTATGTTGTCCCTGGTGTGTAGGTGAGTGGTAGAATCAGGAGGCAATTGATAGAAGTGTGGAAAGAATAATTAAAAAATAGGATTAATGTAGTGTTAGTGCAAATGAATGATTGATAGTTGCTGCAGACTTCTTGGACTGAAAATCCTGTTTCTGTGACTAACATGGATGATCTGGCCAAAAGGGTCTATTTTCATCCTATCACAAACAAGAGAACATCTGCAGATGCTGGAGAGCCAAGCAACATGCAAAAAATGATGGAGGAACTCAGCAGGTCAGACAGCATCTGTGGAAAAGAGTACAGTCAGTGTTTCAGGCCAAAACCCTTTGGCAGGACTGGAAAAAAGTGCTGAGAAGTAGATCTAAAAGGTGGGGGGGGGGGGGGGGGAGAAACACGCCAGGCAATAGCTGAAACCAGAAGGGGTAGGGATGAAGTTCAGAGCTGGGAAGTTGGTAGGTGAAAGAGATACAGGGCTGGAGAAGGGGGAGTCTGATAGAAAAGGACAGAAGGCCATGGAAGAAGGAAAAGGGGGAGGTGCACCAGAGGGAAGCGATGGACAGGCAAGAAGATAAGGTGAGAGAGGGAAAAGGGGGTGGGGAATGGTGAAGGGTTGGAGAGGGGGGTATGACCAGAAGTTCAAGAAATCAACAGGTTGAAGGATATCCAGATGGAATACCCAGTTCTTCCAACCTAAGTGTGGCCTCATCATGCCAATGGAGGAGGCCATGGATAGACATATCGGAATGGGAAATGGAAGTGGAATTAGAATGGGTAGCCACTAGAAGATCCTGCTTTTTCTGGCGGATGGAGCGTAGGTGCTCAGCCAAGTGGTCTCCCAGTCTTCATCGGATGTCACTGAAATATGGGAGGCCACACTGGGAGCATCACAGTATATGACCCCAACAGACTCACAGGTGAAGTGTCGCCTCACCTGGAACGACTGTTTGGGGCCCTGAATGGTAGTGAGGGAGCGGTGTAGGGGCAAGTGTAGCAGTTGTTCCGCTTGCAAGGGTAAGTGCCAGGCAGGAGATCAGTGGGGAGGGATGAGTGGACAAGGGAGCCTCCCTCCCCTTTCTCAATCTCTCTCTCTCTCTATCTCTGGGAACAGCTTATCTACTGATGCCTATTACAAATCCATGGACTTTCACAGCTACCTGTCGACTATACTCTTTTCCGTAGATGCTGTCTAGCCTGCTGAGTTCCTCCAGCATTTTGTGTATCTCACTCAACCTCTGACATCCACATCCCATCTTCATCTTTTGCTATTTCCATTGCTGCTGTTGATAGCCAATTGCATAGTCCTCAATATTTGTATTCACAGTAGAATCCCCTAACAACACCCTACAATACAATGTTCTCACTCCACCCATTGTCCCTCTCTAAATATGCCAAACCCATACCCTCAAGCCTGAGCCATCATCTATCCTAATTATCCACAATGACATTATATTTGTGCAAATTTATTATCATAAGCTGTATTTTAATATTTGATGAGCCAGACTGCCACACACAACTGGCATGCCATCTCTGCTGTCCTGCCCTGCTAAATACAGTACTCAGCTTAATTTAACCATTCTTAAGGATGACACCAGGCTTCTCAGATGCACACACGAGGAAATCTGCAGATGCTGGAAATTCAAACAACAACACACACAAAATGCTGGTGGAACACAGCAGGCCAGGCAGCATCTATAGGGAGAAGCGCTGTCGACGTTTCGGGCCGAGACCCTTCGTCAGGATGCACAACTGATTAAAAGAGAGGGAACTTTTTCAGTCATTTATTTTAGAAATGAAAATTTTATTTGGTTAAAATTGTATATAAATTAGTATGAAATGTGCAAATTGCAGTTCTAAATGACTTTTGTTAACATTAATTAATTTTGAGTCACATTACTGTTTTCTTAAGCAACACACACAAAATGCTGGAGAAACTCTGTAGGTCAGGCTGCTTCTATAAAAATGAATAAACAGTTGATGCTTTAGGCAGAGACCCTTCTTCAGGACTGGAAAGGAATGAGGAAGACGCCAGAATAAAAAGGTGGGATGAGGGGAAGGAAAAGAACTAGAAAGTGGTAGGTGAAGCCAGGTGGGTACTGTTTTCTTAGTTACATTATCGTGTTCCCCTGCTAACTTGACTAGTTTTGATTGCTGTCGCATGGGAGATTCTAGTTAAGCTGTGTTAGTGTGCTGTGAATGTTTAATGAATTAAATACTCAATAATGTTTTGCAAGTGCAGTTTTTATTCTGGCAAGTGGTAGTACTGTTTTATAGCAAATAAAACTATGTACAATATTTACATGTTGAAAAGTCAGAAATTACTTAGGCTCAGATCCTAATTTGTGGTGAATTAGTTGATATATAGTCAGTTATCTTGTGTGCTAAAAATTCTACATACAAGAATTGGAGTTTCATTTGTCTTGATACTTTGTATTAAGTTTGTAAAATATTAGAGCATGTGAGTTGATTTTGTATGGCTTGGCACTCTCAGTGGGAAGTGACATTTGTGAGAAATGGCCTGAGATTTTTCTGTTTTTAATGCAGACATAGCTGAAGCCACAGCTTCCTGAAAAGTCACTTATTATATGGACTAGATGACAGGGCTTCTGAAAACGTCAATACAATGTTGAGATATTCAGCTGTGGAAGGCGTCACAGCTGTAGCAGTCCTTGTATGATTTACATTAGTCCATTTCCCAACGTGACTTAACTCAGGAAAAGTTTGCATTTTAGAGCTTATGATTGACAACTATGCTGAGATCTGTCAACTTGACAAAGAGCAAAGAAGTTGAAACTTCTATATATTTTATATCCTAACAATACTTCCCAGCAGAAGATGCACAAGTATGTAAAACAATATAGCAGAATGAGCTATATGATTTATTGCGTAACAAACTATGGGTTTAGTAGAAAATACTAAAATCATTAAATGTTGAAATCTTGTTATTTTTTTTCCTCAAATTAAGATTGCCTATTTGATCAATTTCTGTCCACTAATTATTTCTCAATGTTGTGAGTAAGCCACAGCAAATTAGTATTCATTACTTATCTTAGGGCTTGGCATGTGAAAGTGCTGATACAGATATAGACGTCACAGAAATAGCTCAGGAGCACGATTCGTTGTTGTGAATTAAGTTGCGTCACAGCCGTGGGCGGATGCTAGTGTAATAAAGGGGAATGACCGGTAATCCCCCAAAGCATTTAGAGATTGCCTGCCAGAACGGGAGAAGCACAGTTGTATAGTACTCAAGCACGAATTACTGATCCACAAAGCACTGGTTAGACCTGCTGCTTTACTGTGAGTATGTTATGGTCTAACATCTATACATTTTCAATAGACTTAGATTGCTTTTTTTTTCCCTCCACCCCAACATCAAGAATTAAAAGAATATATATTATTAGGCAATGGAACATGTGGAAATAGTATTACATAGAAATTAACTATATCAATTGTTTTAATCTGTTAAAATATAAAGGGCTTCTGTTCCTTTGGTTTTAACATTTCAGTTTGCAGAGCAGCAGCCTACTTGTACTTTCTGTTTACTTATTTTGATCTCTAGAATAATTCCAAGGATCTTAGGTTTTATTATGAAGAAAAGCTTGAATGTTGAACCAGAGGCTTCAGATATTTTTGAAATTCTAAACTATTTTGAAAGGTTGTATTGCTCTAGTTTGTTTCTGATAGGAGGCAGTACAGTTTTGACGTATTCACTAAGAGAATAAAAAAGAAAGTGAAAGACATTTTGATCCAAATTTTAAAATGAGGAATGTACTACCACAATGTCTACTGAGCATTTGAAAAATACTGTATATATAAGTTCCTATGGAAAAGTCCCAAAAGAAGAGCTCCAATTGAAGAGCTAGTATTGGTATACATAGACTGAATGGCTTCCTGCAGTTCTAAAAATGCTATTGATGACAGAGATATTGATGTTATTGTCCAACTGTTTAATAATACTGATCACTGAGTTATATTGTAAGTTTCATGAATAAATATTGCTTGTGATATATTAATATATTAGCATTTCAGTAAAATGTAATGGTGGACTTTTAATATATCTTGTTAAATATCAACTTGAGCTTTAAAAAGTTTACTAAAAGCGAGTACACTACTAATGATTTTATTTTAATGGATTCACTAAGTGGCTATTAATGTAAATGCATCTTCTGTTCTACTATTAATACACCGCTGCACACCAGATTTAAAATCTGAAGCATGTAGACAGTGATGTTCTTATTGTTCAGTTTTTTAAATGCTTGTTGTAGTTCACAAATATAATATTTTAGAAACAGAATTAGATTTAATATCACCGGCATATTTCATGAAATTTGAAACTTTATGGCAGCAGTACAATGAAATGCATGTTAAATAAATAGAGAAAAAATGAATTACATTAAGTATATTTATGTCCATTAAACAGTTAAGTTAAAAAATAAGTAGCACAAAATAACAAATAAAAAAGTAGTGAAGTAGTGTTCATGGGTTCAATGTCCATTTAGAAATTTAGAAGTTGTTCCTGAATCACTGAGTGTGCACTTTGAAGCTTCTGTACCTCCTTCCCGATGGTAACAGTGTGAGGAGGGCATGTCCTGGGTTTTGCTCCTTGAAGATATGTTGGATACTACAGGGGCTGGTACCCATGATGGAGCTGACTAATTCTACAAGTTTCTACAACTTACTTTGATCTTGCGCAGTAGCCCCCCCCCCCCCTGCACCCCCCCCCCCCCCCCCCAATACCAGACAGTGATGCAGCCAGTCAGAATGCTCTCCACGGGTATGTCTGTAGATGTTTTTGAGTGTTTTAGTTGACAAACCACATCTCAAACTCCTAATGAAATACAGCCACTGTCTTGCCTTCTTTATAGCTGCATCAATATGTTGTGTCCAGGTTAGGTCCTAAAAGATATTAACACTCAGGAACTTGAAATCGCTCACTCTCTCCACTTCTGATCCCTCAATGAGGATTGGTTTGTGTTCCCTTGTCTTACCCTTCCTCATCTCCAATATCAGCTCTTTGGTCTTGCTGGCGTTGAGTGCAAGGTTGTTGCTGTGACACTACTCAACTAACTGGCATATCTCACTCCTGTACGCCCTTTGGTCACTACCTGAAATTCTGCCAGCAATGGTTGTATCATCAGCAAATTTGTAGATGCTGTTTGAGCTATGCCTAGCCACATAGTCATGGGTGTAGAGAGTGGAGCAGTGGGCTAACCACACATCCCAGTAGAGCAGCAGTGTTAATTGTCAGTGAGGTGGAGATGTTATTTCCAATCCACACAGATTGTGGTCTTCTGGTTAGGAAGTCGAGGATCCAGTTGCAGAAGGAGGTACAGAGGCCTAGGTTCTCTAGTTTTAGAGAATGAGTGATTTGAATTTGCCTTGCCTAGTGGATGGTTTGGAGCAGTTAGGGAGAGTAGGTAACACGAGTGAATCTGCGGATGCAGATTCGTTGATACCCCTGCACCCCCCCTTACCCCATCCCTATCTATTATTTTAGTCTGGTTCTCTTTCTCTCTCTCTTTCCCCCCTCACTATAATCTCCCCCAGCTCTATCTTTCTTTCTCTTTTATTTCCCATAATTCTCCACCTTCCCCCTAGCCCATTTCCCTTCAGCCTATCACTTCCCAGCTATCTACTTCATCCCTCCCCCTACTTCTTGTTCCCCCCTCGACCATCCCATATTACTTCACTCCTGATGAAGGGTTTCGGCCCGAAACATCGTCACTACCTCCTCCCATAGATGCTGTCTGGCCCGCTGAGTTCTGTCAACATTTTGTGTTTTTATTAGGGAGAGTAGGTTTTTAGTTCATCTGATACTACCTTTCCTCTGTATCCTAATGTTATTCTATTTCCTAAGAAGAGGCTTTTTGTTTTAACTGTCTTTGTTGGTCAAGAGAATGAGAAGTGCTAAACTAATCAATAACAGTTGTAGAACTGGAGGAAACCATTCAGCCCACTTGTACCAATACTAGCTCTTCACTGGAGCCGATTAATCTTTCTGGCCTTTCCCCACAGCACTTGGTAATTTTTCAAATGCTTAGTAATCATTGTGGTAATGCATTCCTCATTCTAAAAGCTCACATGGAACCATTTGACCACTCTTGCTGAATTTTTCTTCTGTATTCCACACTTTGACTGCCTGCGTCAAATCCATGTGAAATATATCTTGAGATTTGTAAATTATTTTTTGTACCTGTTAATCTAAGTGAGCTGAAGTCAACAGCTGAATATTACAGTTAAACTTGATGAGTACATTTCTGTTGGTCCTAATGTTGTGAGTTTATATTTCATAATTTTAAAGTAATTAACAACAGGATTTCTGAAGTACATACAGTGTATGTGGGAGTGTTATTGACATCAAGATGACAAAGATTTCTTCAAAATTGTTAAGTGCTAGAGAAATTTGATTTATGTCACTGCAAAAATAGGCTTTCTAAGGGGATCAATTTGCGTGTTTTTAATTTCGCTCTTCGTTAACTTCATGCTGTTTCATGATGAATATGATGAGGTTATATGCGATACTTATTTTTATAGAAGTGCAAGTGTGAAATTCAGGGAAAGAAAACGTAATTGAAAACACTGCCCAGCAGAGTAGATATCCTACTAAGCAATTAGGGTTATTTTTGTGAGATTAAAGTGGGGGAGGAATTTAGAATTTTGTACGTTTAGTAAATGATTATTGTTTTGAAAGCACTGTGGCTTTCAGAAGAGGATCAAGAATTGATAGTCATCAGTCAATTCAAATTTATAACTGGGAACTATATTACCAAAGCAGCTGTTACAGTTCAAAATTTGCCATTACGAAACTACCAATGTTTCCAGATTGCTTGTGTAATTTCTTCAGTTATGTGATTAGTGACAGATTGATGCAGAGAAGCTGTAGGTAGGGTGACAATATATTGATGATTTTAATTCTAGTATCCATTGACCTTGAGTTTGAATGAGGAAAATTACAGAATACTTTATAAATGTTGACAGTGTGTGTAAAAAAAAAGTTGAAAAAGAAATATTGAAGTCATCAGATTCAAAAGAGATTGATAAATAATCATACAGAAAATGCTGGAAGAAGTCCATACAGGTGTCCCCCGCTTTACGAAAGTTTGCTTTACGTCACTTCGCTTTTACGAAAGACCTACATTAGTACCTGTTTTTGCTAACTGAAATAAATCCGAAGAGGATTTTCGCTTTTATGAGAAAAGGTGCCCGCTTTAAACTTGTGTTTACCCTGAGAAAGACTACCATGACTGTGAAGTCTTGTGTGGGCAGGTGTGTGCACATGTGTGACATGTGCATGTGTGTATGTGCCGATTTTTTTCTACAAATCGTTTTTTGGCTGAATCTTCCTGATTCTGGTCAGTGAAACTACACTGTACATACATTATTTCTACTTTATATAGGCTGTGTATTTATTATATCATTCCTGCTTTTACTATATGTTAGTGTTATTTTAGGTTTTATGTGTTATTTGGTATAATTTAGTAGGTTATTTTTTGGGTCTGGGAACGCTCAAAAATTTTTCCCATATAAATTACTGGTAATTGCTTATTCGCTTTATACCATTTCAGCTTACGAAAGGTTTCATAGGAACACTCTACTTCCGGATAGCAGGGGAAACCTGTATGTGAGAAAATCTGCAAATGCTGGAAATCCAAAGCAACACATAAAATGTTAGAGGCCAGGTGACATCTGTAGAAAAGAGTAAACAGTCAACAATTTGGGCCGAGACCCTTCATCAGAGGGTCAAGTAACTTCTATAGAGAAAAATGAACAGTCAGTGTTTTGGACTGAGACTCTTAATAGGTGCTGCCTGACCCTATGAGTTCCTCCAGCATTTTGTATGTGTTGATTCGTATTTCCAGCATCTGCACTCTCTTTTGGGTCTCTGGTTAGTAATCACATCTTTAGCAGGAAAGAGATAAATTCAGAATCAAACTTATTCAATCACTGCAAAAGTAAGATGGGATGTTGCAATATAAGTATAAGCTGAAGCTTTATAAGGCTTTGGTCAGAGCACACTTGGAGTATTATGAGCAGTTTTTGGGTCACATATTTAAGAAAAAATGTGCCTGCACTGGAGAAAGGATCCAGAGGAGGTTTACAATAATGATCCCAGGAATGAGAGGATTAAAGTATGAGGAGCATTTGAAGTTTAGAAGAATGAGGGTGAATCTCATTGAAACCTCCCAAATATAGAAATTCTAGATAGAGTGGAATGTGGGGAAGATTTTTACAATAGTGAGAGTCTAAGAGCAGAGGACATAGATTCAGAATAGGACACCCATTTAGAATAAAGATAAAGAATAATTTCTTTAGTCGGGGGTGTTAGATCTGTGAAATTCATTGCCACAGACAGCTGTGGAAGCCAAATCATTGGGTAAGTGCATCAAAGGTTACAGAGAGAAGCCAGGAGAATCCAGGGAGAATAAGTTGAGAGGGAAAATTAATCAGCCATGATCATATAACAGAGCAGACCTCAGTGTGCCAAATAGCCTAATTTTGCTCCTATGTCGTACATTGACAAAATGGAATTTATCCTGAAGTGAATCTGTCAATTAACTATACAGAATATCTTGGACATTAGTCTTCAAAATAATTATTTAGAGTGAATCACACTCAGCTGATGCATTCACAGTACAAGATCACTACACGCATTTCATGGCATTGAAAGCAGAGAAAATAAAACTTCCTGAACAATCTTTAGGCCATGTACTTGTTTCTTCTAACTCTATATGGATAAAAGATAGTCACTTTTCATATTCACTTCAGTTTTCTCTTTTCTTGATACACCTGAAGACATTAAGTTTGGTTAGGCCACAGTTCTGCAAGCACTAATGGCCATCAATAGCCCACCCAGATCCTTTGGTATTGGCTGAGAGGTGAGCCGGTGGGGTCCTGTGTATATCAGTTTTAAGACCATAAGATCTGGGAGCAGAACTAGGCCATTTGGCCCATCGAGTCTGCTCCATAAATTCATGTGGGTGGGGATTTGGAATTAAAGCTTTAATTGTGCACTTATTCAACCTGAAATGAAACAACCAATACTGTAACAGTATGGTGGAAATAATCAACAAAAAATGAGGAAATTCACAGTCCTATGCAGTCTCTTCAATAAAATCTAGAGGTTAAAACATCCAATTGCAACTTTTTACAAAAATACAGATAACATCTATAAACAACCTGCTAGTTCATATGTAGCTATTAAATAGGTCATATTTGCAACACATTTTTATGCCAGCTAAACGTTTCTTACATAGGATTCCTCTAAAAGTGGCTATAATCTATCTGACTACCAGTTTCAGAATTATTGGCTACTGTTGTGACCTGCTGTAAAGATATCATTCTTATATTTGTATTATCAGCTGCAGTTTAATACTATACAGATAATTCCGGTTAACTGGGCTATCAGTTAATTGGGGCAGCTGCTTATTTGGGACAACTCTTAAAGAACAAAAATTATTTGGAAAAAAATAGCCAGAATTCCCTTTGTTTATTTGGGACACTGCTGCTTAATTGGGACAGAAGACTGTTGCCAAACAGTTTCTAATTAGTATCAGTCGCGTGCACCTGACTGGGCATTAAGATACTACATCATGCTTAGAGCAAATAATTTTTAAATAACATCAGTTGTGTACGTTTGTGTTTTTTAAAACAAGTGAGTTTTGTCACTGATAGTTGGAGAGAAACAAGCAGTAAGACAATCCAGAACTGTTTTGTTCACTGCAGTTTTAACCATTCTGGCTTGGAATGCCAGCAACTTAAGGGAGTGAAAATGTAATTATTTCACTACTTCAGCAAGTTGAAGAATGAAGAATTTGAAGGTATTGACAATGATCTTGGATGTTACAATGAAAATGAAGATTTGGAAGATGCAATCTCAATAGCATTGTATGAAGGCAGTCCATTATCTTCACTGTGTGTCTACACTGATTTTGTTCATTTACAGTCAATCAGAAGAACGGCAGTGTACACTGGATGAATTCCTCTGTTGATAACTATTAGGAACCGATATACAACTTTATAATACTGTAGTAGAATTGGTAGTATCCTAATTTGTTCTGTACTTTATTTAAATATGTAATTTGTTACTCAATTAAATGGTAGCCTGCCTTTTTTTTATACCTTTTTAACTGCTTCCATGAAACTTCAGCTAATTGGGCAGCTGTTTATTTGGGTGAAAATGCACTGTCCCGACGTGTCCCAATTAACTGGAATCCACAGTAATAAAATCTTATTCATGCTATTGTAATAAATGTGGTTGATGTTATCACATGCAGTAAAACGCTGAGACTATTTTCTTTATACCACTTGGAATAGCTTTCTTGTATAGGGAACGTTTTACATTTCGTGCAGATTATTTTCTTATTCAGAAACCATAAAATACTGGAAAGATTCCCTACTCCTTCCATTTCTCCCACGGTTCACTTTCCTTTCCTATCAGATACATTCTTCCTCAGCTCTTTACCTTTTCCACATTTCACCTCATAGTTTCTCAATTCACCCTCCTTCCCCACATGCCTTCCCCCTCATCTGGCATCATCTATCACCTATTAACTTGTATTCCTTCCTTTTCCCCCACCTATTCTAACTTCTCCCTTCTTTTCGAGTCGTGATAAAGCCTTGGCCCAAAACATCAACTGTTTGTTCCTTTCAATAGATGCTGCACGACCTGCTGATTTCCCCCAGCATTTTGTATGCAATACTGGACAGAAATGGCAGCCCTGCCAATATATGTAAAGAGTTGAGAGAGTTGTTGATGTTTTGGTGGTAATCCCATCAGGTGTGTGCAAGGGAGAGGGAGAGAATTAGAAAAGTTTTCTATTTATCTTAATTGCCAGCAAGTCAATTTTCTAAGACACAATCTTTAATTAATTATAAGAACAGAGGTTAAAACAGTAAAGAATTTGGCAATTAAAGTTATCTTTCAAAGAATAAATAAGTAATAAAGAATTAATGGTATGTTATATTCCAATTAGAACCAACTCCTATTTATTTTATTGTTAGACAGTCAGGAAACACAACATAAACTTCAGTGTTTCCCTGTGCCTTGATCATTAAAATTATAGATATAACCTTATAAAATTTAGGAAATAGATGAAAACTGCAATAGCTTTGCAAAATTCTGATGTAATTTGACAGTAGTTAGCCACTTTTATTTTTAGTTCCCTGAAAAAACTTTCTGGTACTGAACAATCTCAGTTTTTTTCTCTCTTTCCACCTTCTCTCTCCTTGTCCCCCAATGTATCTCCAAAATATAGAGAATACCACTAAAGTTATTACTGATTGACCTTTGGAATCAAAGAGAAGTGATACTAAACCTAGAAATGACTTAGTAGATTAAATGGTAGCCTCATTTGCTTTGTGAATCTTAAATGATTTTTTATTATATTATACAGATTTAGAAACTATTTTAAAGACAGATTTATCATATAAATGTCACACTACAGATAATTATTTTGAAGTTTGGCAACTTCAGTTATTTAAGCATTTAACACTGAAATAGTAAATTACCTGAACAATATTAAACAAAATTCTTGTAGTTTAATTAAGGTGGAATGCAAAATGTTGCTGAATAGATCATGGAAACAAATTCTTCCTGAGTTCACTTCTCATATGATTTGACATAGCGCCTTCACCACATCTTCCTTTTTCACTCAGCAAGCAGAGAGCAGTGCGTAAAATCCACTTTAGGTGTAGTTTTTCCTTAGTGGTCATACACTGAATATCACAAACAAGGTCAGTGTTCAATATTCATCATGACATTGTCATCACAAGGTTATGCACTACTTATGGTGACATACTAATTTTAAAGGGAGCTCTAGAATTGAAAAGCTATGAACAAAACAAAGGAAAAGTTTCATAAAAACCTTTCTGCAGTAAACTTCATATTATAAACTTGATTGTATTATAAACTTCTATTCATAATCTTTAAGCATTTCTATTTTCTATTCTTCTCCATCCACCTCATTTTGACTTTTTAATCATTCAAGGCTATGATTCTTGTTGCTAAGATCAGTATTTATTGTTCATTTTTAATCACTGAGAAATGGCAATGAACTGTTTTGAATGGCTGAAATCGATGTGGAGTTAGAAGGAACTCTACAGTATCTGCCAGCTGATTCATTCAGTCTGTAATTTCAGTGTCAAATCTGCCTGCCAGAATACTGTGTGCACCTCTTGTTTTATATCAAGATCTTTTGGAGGTGAAGTTAAAAGGCTGATGGATAAAAATTCCTAATTTATATGTGTGTTTTCTTGGGGGATTTAACAGACTTTTCTAAATTATCCTCCTTCCTTTTCCAGGATTATGTATTATCCTTGTGCTCTCCAGACCACAAGAAGTGCGAGATTATTACATCAACTTTGCGGAAACAATTAATTGAGCTCAAGGATACAATTGAATATGAAAGTCAAGCCGTACTAGAAATAAAAGAGAAGAGTATTGAAATAACAGGTGGACAAATTAACGTAATGACTGCCTGGTCAATGTTTGAGAAGTTGAATATGGAGAACAGCTCCTCCAAAGAAGACAGGAAGCTTCATCTAGACATTGGTGACTGCAGGTCAGATTCTGAGGACTGGACAAGCTCCGAAAGTGATACAGAACAACTCCCTAATAAGAAAAAAGGGAATGAGATTGTGAGCAAACCACACAGACAACTCTGCCGTTCTCCTTGTCTTGAACGACCTGTTCTTTCCAAGTGCAGTGTCCTGCAGGATTTTCAGAGTGAGGATAATAAATCCAAATTTGATGAAGGCTGCAAGTCTACAAGTTTAGATAAAGAATACCAGGCCAAGATGGAGTTTGCCTTAAAGCTAGGATATTCAGGAGAACAGATACAAACTGTGCTCAATAAACTGGGGTCAGATGCTCTTATTAATGACATTTTAGCGGAACTGGTCAGACTTGGTAACAAAAGTGAATCGGAGCCACAGCCGAATAGCATGGGTAATTCCGGTACCCTTGTACCAAGGGGCCAGTGTGTGAAGGAGATCACTAGCCCAGAACTGTCTTTGGAGGATGAAGTGGTGGATGATTCTGACAACTTGAGACCTATAGTCATCGATGGAAGTAATGTGGCAATGAGGTATGTCCAAACCAAATTTAAGTTATGTCACACTGCATGTGTATATTTTTATTTTATTGTTTTTACAAAATAATGAGTATTTTGTATTTTGTTTCCAAGCTGTTGATTCCTCTTTGGGGTATAGGTCTATTATTGGGGATCACCTATTCTTTTGTACACACGTTCATCAGAATCCCACCCAATACAATTCATGTGTAGCAGATGGCCAGTAGATACAGTATTTTGTAGGAGCTAAAAACCCCGCTAATTTTTTTGTTTCTTTTTTTGGATGGTTGCAGGTGACCATGCTTTTCTGGTGGCTAAAAATGTTATTAACTGTAACTTTTACATTCTTTGGGCACTCCTGGGGTATCACTATGATCCCCCAGTGTATCATGCAGTTCACCAGTCTTCTATCCCACCTCCAGCAGCCAGAATACTGGATATCCAGTATTACCTACATGTGTAACATGGGAAATTACCATACAGAAAGTCATTATTTCATTTACGAATGATCACTCCCAGAATAGAATAATTAAGCTCTTCTTCGCCAGAGTCATGGTTAGCTCTCATGGCAACTGAATTCTGCAACCCCTCTCTTCCAACTTTTCCTGTGCACATTTCCAGCAAAGTGAGAAGATGGGTACATGAGCTTAGCTTGTACACATGACTATGGACAATACAAAGTAAATTCTATTCATCCCATACACCACAGGTACAGTTCCAGTCATGGATCCATCACAAGCATAACACTGACTAATGGAAACAAAGATATGAGTGCTTAAATTAATCTACTGCTTGCCCACACTGGGTTTGTTGTATTATTGTAATGCACCAGATCTTCCACAGGATAATCTTTACCTGCCCTTGAAATTCCTTCGAATTAAAGAACATGCTAATACTCACATCTATCTCTTTTATTTATCGTTAAAATTCACCAGTTAAAATGAACCTGTGGGGATAACTTCACTCGCCCCCAACACTGAACTGTTCCCACAACAAATGGACTCAATTTCAAGACTCTTCATCTTATGGTCTTTCTTTTTCAATATTTTTATTAATTTTCACATAGAAGAATACAGAGTACATGAGGATATATATTATGAATAAAAAAAGATAGAATAGTACCGAATACATTATTTTTAAATCACACTTGCAATTGTAGTACCCTATATTCATAATCAAATACGTACAATAATTAAATTGTAATTTGAATTGTAATAATTTTATTATTAAAAAAATCTAAACCCTCTACCAAAGTCGAAGCTGTATGGTAAAGAAAGAAAGACGGAAAAAAGTCCTTATCACATAGTGATTTATGTTATTAGCTAACATCTGTACTTTATCACCAAATCAAAGGTTTTGAAAGTAGTTCAAGAATGGTCCCCACAATGTTTGAAAATCTTGGTTAGAATCAGAAATTGAACAACGGATCTTCTCTAAATTTAAGCATGACATAACATCACGTAACCATTGAGCGTGAGTGGGCGGAGCAACATCCTTCCATTTAAGCAACACCGCCCTCCTAGCTATAAGAGAAATGAAAGCCAGTATATGCAAATCAGATGTCTCCAAAGTTATGCCTTTTTCTCCAACAATACCTAACAAGGCAGTCAAAGGGTTAAGCTTAAAATTTACTTTAAAAAGTACAGAAGAAGTGTGGAATACTTCCTTCCAGTATTTTTCAAGACTCTGACATGTCCAAAACATATGGATTAATGAAGCCTCTCCATTGTTACATCTATCGCAATAGGGAGATATATCCGGATAAAAACAAGATAGCTTGTCTTTGGACATGTGGGCCCTGTGGACACTTTAAATTGTAGGAGGGAGTGGCGAGCACATAGTGATGAAGTGTTGCACATTGAGTTATTTATTATTTTTTGTTTGTGCAGTTTGTTGTCTTTTGCACATTGCTTGTCTGTCTGTCCTGTTGGGTGTGGTCTTTCATTGATTCTATTGTGTTTCTTGGATCTACTGAATATCCCCACAAGAAAATTAATCTCAGGCTTGTATATGGTGACATGCATGTACTTTGATAATAAATTTAATTTGTAACTTTGAAGTCAATACTGATTCTGACTTTTCAGTGGAAGAATGCTATTTGTAGAATCATGGAACTTTTTTTTTCTGTAATCCAGATCTGCTGAAAGGTTGTCTCCGTTTCTTTTCCACAGTTGCAATCTCACCTGCCATCCTCTGCATTTTATAGTTTGTATTGTCACCTGATGCTTTCAACACTGATGAGAGAACATTGATCTGAAAAGTTAACTGTGTTACTTTTTTCACAGATCCCCTCAGATTGCTGAATACTTACAGTATTTTCTGGTTTAATATCATATTTTCAGTGACATGAATATTATTTTGTTTCTGTTTTAAGAAATACTGTTATAATTTGTTAATCTTGTGCAGCTCTCTACAAACTTAAATTTAAAAAAAGCAGCTTTGATTCCTATTCTCTGCCAAAAACTAATTTGGGAATCCCAAACAAGAGAAAATTTGCAGGTGTTGGAAATCCAAGCAACACAAACAAAATGCTGGAGGAACTCAGCAGGCCAGGCAGCATCTGTGGAAAAAAGCACAGTTGACATTTCAGGCCGAAACTCTTCAGCAGGACTGAGAAAAATGCTGAAGAGTAGATTTGAAAGGGGGGGGGGGGAGGGAGAAAGGGAGAGAAAAACACCAGACAATAGGTGAAATTAGGAGGAGGAGGGATGAAACAAAGAGCTAGGAAGTTGATTAGTGAAAGATACTGACGGCCAAGGAAAAAGAAAAAAGGTGGGGGTGGGGTAGGAGCTCCAGAGAGAGGTGATGGGCAAGGAGATAGCATACGAGGGGGAAAGGGGGATGGGAAATGATGTGGGGGGATAAGGTTGGCGTTACTGGAAGTTTGAGAAATCACTGTTCATGCCATCAGGTTGGAAGCTACCCAAACGGAATATAAGGTGTTGTTCCTCCAAACTAAGTGTGGTCTTTTCGTGACATTGGAGGAGGCCATGGGTGGACATAGCGTAATGGGAATGGGAAGTGAAATTAAAATGGGTGGCCACTGAGAGATCCCACTTGTTCTGGCGATGGAGTGTAAGTGCTCGGCGAAGCAGGCTCCCAATCTCCACTGGGTATACAGGAGGACATACCAGGAGCAGCAAACACAGTATAAGACACCAACAGACTCACTGATGAAGTGTTGCCTCACCTGGAATATCTAATAAGGGCCCTGGATAGTAAAGGATAGTCACCCATTTTAATTCCACTTCCACTTCCCATTTCGTTATGTCCATCCATGGCTTCCTCCACTGTCGTGATAAGGCCACACTTAGGTTGTCCCCTCTGTGCTGAGGTGGCTGATTTCAGTAAGTGGGTGGTGTAGTACGACTCACACCCACTTACTGAGACAATGAACAAATCTATTTGCTATCCTGAAATCATCTTCATTCTTCTCTTGTAAAGCATGTGAATGTAGGTGCCACATGAAGACAGTTTAGGCTTGGCTCTGATGCACTATGCTTGTGATGGTGGGCTGCTAACTCTGTCCTGGCTTATAAATGAAAGGTTAAACAAGCCAGAGAGGAGAAACTTATCAAACAAATAAAGTGAACGTTTATTATAGACTTCCACTCCCTTTTAATTTTTTTCATGCATACTCACAACATTTGATTGTTGCATATCTATGATTTCTGTTTCTTATTTTAAAGCTGTATTCCTGATTGATACTTCACCTTGCCCTCTGTGTGTAATTCTTTTCCTACGATCCAAGCCCTCAAGATGTCCACTGGTAGAAGTTAGGATGGACTATACAACATCTGTCTGGAAAACACATTTCTGGCCAGGGGCTATATAAAATACAACAAAATAAAAATGAAAAACCAAAAGGGAAAAATCCTTTGACAAGAAATAGTGACAAGCAGGACTATAATATATTGTTGATGGTGCATTAACAGTCCTTTAAAAAATGAAGGCAGAAAATGGTTGAATATGACGCCATGAAACGTATAATACCCCAGCTGGATCTATTTTTATAGATTCTTTGATATTCCAGAGAATATAATTAATTCCTCCCACAAAGGCCTACGCATAGTGATGCTTTTCATGACATCATCTGTGTCTTCCCTAAAATTCTGGGTACTCGGTAATGAAATAGACATTTCTTCTCTTAGATCTAATTTTCTGGAGTGACTGAGTTAACCGATTTCTTTGTGTCTTCGCAAACCTTTTCTCATAATCAGAATGTAACTATGAGATGCCAAGCAACCTAATTTATTGAAACAAACCGTGAAGCTTTTTCTTGTAAACTGCAATTAACTTGTGCATCTAATTTAAAATCCTATTATGAAACCTTCATGTTATATAATGAAACATTATTTCTTACTAAAAACTCTTTCCTTTCTTCATTTGAAAAATGTAGTTATTTATGTTAATTGTCATACAAATGTTGAATAATTAAAATAATTCTTTGTGCCCATGTTTTTCCACTTATGTGGCTTACCAATTTCATTAGTTTGAATGTCAGCCAAGGTCACACTTAGAGCACAATTGATTAAAACCTTAATTTCCTCCTGTAGTCATGGAAACAAGGAAGTGTTCTCTTGCCTGGGAATTCAGCTAGCTGCAGAGTATTTCCTGGAAAAAGGACACAAGGACATCACAGTGTTTGTTCCTGCTTGGAGAAAAGAACAGTCCAGACCAGATGCACCAATCAAAGGTAGTCCAGCATCAACATGATCACGTAAAATCGATGGCATTTCAAAAAATGACCTGAAGTAAAAATAGAAAAGGTTGGAAATGTACTTCTATCCCAGCAGTACTGTATTTGAAAAGAGACCTGGGGTGGAGTGGGGGAAGGTTAACTCTCCAAACGGGGACCATCAGCACAGTTTCAGAATGGATAATGGGCAGCATTATGACTCACTATCACTGAACATGTCTGAGAACACGTTTACTCACTCATTATTAGTGGGTATGTACCATTTGTAGGATCTAGACGGGCTGTAGTAAAGGCATTGGCTTCCAGCACTAATAGTGAGTAGATAAATAACTTCTTAAAAACCTATTGTAATGAAAGGTTAAAATACATTTAAAAACAAGGGCAGGAGTAGGTAAACTGTTATGTTCCCTAGTTATACATTGTATTAAATTTTATACTTTGAATCGAACATTTGAAATTAAGTTCTATTTAAGTTATTGGAAGCTAAGTTCAATGAGTATTTCTACTATATCACATGCTTACTGCTGTATGGAAGTGCTACTTTCTAACAAAATGTATTTCTTATTCCTACATGGTTTGCCATATTGTATAGCCATAAAGGGCGGAAAGGTTTTCTGAAATACAATCTGCTTCATAAGATCAAATTAGTCTTCCTTCTGAAGGTATGGAAGAATCAGGGCAGCCAAGGCTGGCAGATGGTGGAACCAATCCAAATGAATAGTCACCAAAAATTAGTCCACAAATCTTAACTTGCATTATTTATTGTAGGTAACATCATTTACAACATCAAGATGCCTAGAAAATCATCCTTTGGTTGAATAGTATAGCATGTTACTGTGTTGTACTCTGCCTCCCAAATCCATTAACTACAGTGGCTAATGTTAAAGATATTTTACAGTGTGTTAAAGATCTATTTTGATCTGTCCCTATCCCAGAGACCATTAGCAAAACACTAACTAAATTTTGCTAAATCTGCACTGGTCAGGTTTCCAAGCTGAAAGATAACTGATCAGGATCTTCATTTTGCACTTTCTATTTTCACATTTTATGTTTTATACAAGAGTGGGACAATGAGAGTTGTTTCTGAGCATTGTAGAGAATAAGTTGATGCATACGGTTTTAGTGTATTCAAAGAGTTGCACTTAAGACTATCCTACTATTACCATATTGAATGTGCGTGCATTTTCTAAAATGCCAAATAATTCCTTAACTCTACAGATCAAGAAATATTACGGAAACTTGAGAAAGAGAAAATCCTGGTCTTTACACCATCCCGAAGGGTGCAAGGGAGAAGAGTGGTCTGCTATGACGATCGATTCATAGTAAAGCTGGCCTTTGAATCAGATGGCATTATTGTGTCAAATGATAACTACAGGGATCTGCAGAATGAGAAACCTGAGTGGAAGAAATTTATAGAGGAACGTCTTCTAATGTATTCGTTCGTGAATGATAAGTGAGTAAGGTTGATACAAGGATTTTTAAAATATTTTCAGTATTTTTTTCTTAAATTACACTCATCAAAATGCCTGCTGAATGAAAAGCTTTGAATTTCAAACATCTAGTGCTGATATCAAAACCTTCCAAATGAAATAAAGATATAGATGGGATAGAAATTACTACAGGTTTCCCCCGCTATCCGAAAATAGAGTGTTCCTATGAAACCTTTCATAAGCCGAAATGGCGTAAAGCGAAGCAGCAATTACCATTAATTTATATGTGAAAAATTATTGAGCGTTCCCAGACTCAAAAAATAACCTACTGAATCATACCAAATAGCACATAAAACCTAAAATAACACTAACATATAGTAAAAGCAGGAATAATATGATAAATACACAGCCTATATAAAGTAGAAATTATATACGTACAGTGTAGTTTCACTTACTAGAATTGGGAAGATTCAACCAAAACCGATTTGTAGAAAAAAATCGGCATGTACACACGTGCACACACCTGCCCACACAAGGCTTCACAGTCATGGTAGTCTTTCTCGGGGTAAACACAAGTTTAAAGCAGGCGCCTTTTCTCGTAAAAGCGAAAATCCTGTTCGTATTTCTTTCGGTTAGCGAAAACAGGTACTAATGTAAGTCTTTCGTAAAAGTGATGTGGCGTAAAGCGAACTTTTGTAAAGCGGGGGACACCTGTACCCCAATAAGAAAGCTCAGCTTCAGTTTTGAAAGTGAACGTTTTTCTACTGACATTGACATGCCAGGCTTATTGGTCCTTTCTGTGCTGTAACTCCTTTGCAATTTAATATTTCTAGATGAATAAAAATGTGACATCAGCACAATATTGTAAATTTCTTTTCAACTGTGACATAGAGCCATTTGCTCAGTCTGAGTTACAAGATGAAAGCTAGTAGGGTAAACATTACACTAAGCAAAATTTATATTTTGAATGTAAGTGACCAAAGTGTCGTTTCACCACTTCAAGGTTTATGCCACCTGATGATCCTTTAGGACGTCATGGTCCCAGCTTGGATAATTTCCTGCGAAAGCGTCCCGTTATTCCTGAACATAAGAAACAGCCTTGCCCTTATGGTGAGTATTAGCTGCTTGCTGCAAATTAGACCTGTAAATCTAGTTACCTAATCACTCTTTTGATTAATTTTGCAATTGTTCACTAAGTATCAAGAATTTTTCTGGTTTAATACACCACTCTCTTCTCCTCTCCTGATGGGTGCTGGCTGTCTGTCTTGCCACATCCAAGTGATGACTCCATAAATATATGACCGAACAGTTACATGTGTACAGGTGTATTCTTCTGTGAAATGGTTCACAATTAATTACAAAAAACAATCTTTGATATGAAACATGGAGGGATCAATAATGATCAGGAAAAAAAAAGAGACTATGTCACTAGTCCAGTGATCCAAATGATCAAGCATTAAGCTTCAGATTTGAGTGATACCATTAATCATTAGGCCATAAGGCAAGAAGAAATCACCCTTATCAATACATTTTGAAATAATTCTTTTTAAAGATAGTATTTATTTACATCACAGCAGCAGGTCCTTAGTCCCACGACACCTTTACTGACCATCATGCCAATTTAAAGTAATTGCATTTGCCTGCACATGATCGACATCCCTCCGTCCTATCATCTATTTGTGTGCTTGTCTTAAGTGCCTCAAATTCTGCTGTCACATCTGCTTACTTCACTTTTCCTGAACTCACATCACAAGATCCCTCTGTATATTAACGTTTTTAAAAATCCTGCCGTTTACTGTACACTTTTCTCTTACATATGACCTCCCAAATTGCAACAGCTCACACTTATCTGGATTAAACTACATCTATCATTTCTCTGCCATTATTTCCAATTGATCTGTATCCTGTGACAACTTTCCACACTATCCATAACTCTGCCAATTATTGTGTCACCTGCAAGCTTGTGATGATGAATGTCAGGTGATGGGAAGTATGCTTATCAGTATTGATCATTCTGGGCTCTGCTTATGATTTATAGGGAAGAAGTGCACTTATGGACACAAGTGTAAATACTACCACCCTGAACGTGTTAACCAGCTACAGCGCTCAGTTGCCGATGAGCTTCGTGCAAGTGCTAAGTTATCTGCTGTGAAAACTATGAGTGAAGGAGCCCTGGCAAAATGTGGCATCGCTATATCTGGTGTGAAAGGTGAAGCGGTCTCTGAGATCAAGCGCGTCGCACCAAAGCGCCAGTCTGACCCCAGCATACGATCTGTTGTTTGTGAGCCAGAGGAGCGACTGACACCCGCTCACAGACTCGAGACTAACTCTGTGCCTTCTTTGGTCACTGCATCTAGTGTACCTGCATTTCAAGCTAATAAAAACCACGCAGCCAGTGCCATGAGTACAAGATCTGCAAGCAGCCCTGTGCCATGTTCCAAGCAATTCACTCACCAGAAATCTTCACAAGAGCATATATCCACCTTGCATTATCCTCCCATCCTTGTAACCAACAGCCATGGGAATTCTGTGAGTTACACAGAGCAGTATCCAAAATATGACTCGACTCTGGACACTGGCTATTATTCCATGATAAATGACTTCTCAAATTTAAGTATGAATAGTTTGCGTAACCACGACAGTTATTATGGGTTAGATTCGGATCATGGTTTGTATTCCAGAAACCCCAGTCCTCATTCAGAAACCTGCATTGCAGGAAATGACTCCTATTCTTCATACAATGACTTGGCATACCTAGGCACTGTGGATACAGGCCCAGAAGAGAATGTGAAAGCTCATCAACCACAGACACATAATAGACTCCAACCTTTTGTTCATGGTTACCATGAGCCCATAACAAGAGTACAGAGCTATGGGCCCGAGGAGCCAAAGCAGCCCCAGCGTAAGCAGTCAGTCTCCCACTTGGTACCTCATATCCAGCATTCTGCAGTTGGAGCTCGTTCCAGTTGTCCTGGAGATTATCCGTTTCCTCAGAAAATTCATCCATCTACTAATAATCAAACAGGACGGGCTCTTGTCATGACTAGGCTAGACAGTATTTCTGATTCAAGACTGTATGAGAGTAATCCAATGAGACAGCGAAGACCTCCACTCTGCAGAGAGCAGCATACTAGCTGGGACCACTTGCCATGTGTTACAGACTCTTATAGGTACCCTTCATATCCTTTGACTAATAACCTGATGCAGCCCAATTATGATCCTGGCATGTTCAGAAGTATGCCAGAAAAGATAGAGCAGATCTGGAGGTCACCATGGCAAGGAATGCCTGCTGAGCAACAGGACCATCTGACAATCCGAGAACATCAGTACCAAACCTATCGAAACCTCTGTAACATCTTTCCAGCAGACATAGTGCATGCAGTAATGGAAAAGAACCCCCATGTGACTGACCCGCAGCATCTTGCTGCAGAGATTGTTGCCAAGCAACTACGATCTGGGAGGTAAAACACAAACTATTTGAAGGCTGAGGACCAAATGCAGGACAGACAAAAAGAAGTCCGTTTAATGCACAACATTTGTGAAATATGAGTTGCCTAACACAGTGGGTTTGAAATGTTATAAATATCTTAATGGTGTTCAATTATCTGTGGGAGTTAAGGCAGCTTTGAAGAGGAAATGAATACCTTACACTCTTTTTGAGCTATGTCTCATCAATTTTTTAAACTAATTTAAATTTGCCCTCCATTTGATTTTTTTTTCTTGAATTTCCCATTCAGTCTGATTTCAAAATGTGTTCAGCATTTATGAATAACAAAGTCTATATATTAAAACAATACAAATTCTAAATAAAATGAAATCTTTAGTAGTACAATGTTTGGAACTCATGCAGAAAAGAAAGCACTGAAAAGCTAAAGATGGCGGTGTAAAATCTAATCCAGAAATATTTAAGTATCCACTCAGATTTTCATGATTACATGTTCAGTAAGGTATCCATTTTCTGTTTAAGGTTTCCAACAAAAAGAGCTTTCTTGGTGTATGGCATGTCACACCATTTCCTTTAAACCATAATCTCCTTATACAGTTGGAAAATTTGCAGCCAAAACACCTTTTTAAAAGCATTATATTTTTTGTCTTCAGGCTGCACTGATGTGCCACTATCTTTAAAAAGCAATGTATATTGCTAAAATCTGACGAGCTTGATATGTTTCAAGCTAGGTCTGTGAAAAAAGTTTTTCATGAAAGTTGAGGTCTTTAGGGGCCTTTGTTTCTTCATGAGAAGGTCTGACACTGCCTAAATGTTTCTTACTGTGAAACACATGGAATGTGAGGCTGCAGTCAGGGTTGTTTCTGACATTTTGCCAATGGCTTGCAAATGCTGTGTAGTATTTCTTACAATAATATTGCAATCGTTTAAACTTAGAACTACCAATTTGTCATATAATTTTACTTTAAAAATTACACTGACAGAAATGTTAACATTTATAAAATGTAAACATCTTAAATTAGTACCTATCCAGAAATAGAAGGAATAGATTAAAATTCCAATATTATCTGGGCCTTTCTGTACCTAATTAGCAGATGGTTCTAATTGCTTTGCTCTTGTAATGACTAGTAATTGAATAAAGACCATGAGAGTCCAAGGTTAAGATCTTGGTCTGCTGATTTGGCTGATTCTAGCCAGACAGGTAGAAGGTGCCTCAGAGAAGGGGGGCAATAAAGTTATTCAGGACCCTGGTCCTGATGAGTATTCATTACTCCCTGTGGAGAGATCGTGAAGATCAGTGTAGAGCATGGAAAGCATCAGCTTCAACTTGATTTTTCCTGCTTTTGCATCGGTTTCTAGCATTCTCTATATACTGTTTACTTCAGTGAGTTTTCTAGCGTGCTGCTAATGCCAACAACGTTCAGCACAAGAGTAGTAAAAATCAATAATAGAGTTGATATCTAAAAATGATGCCAGTTATTTTGTTACACACACAGCAAAGCTAATTTTGTAATTTACAATTCGATACAGCAAACAGCAATGCCTCGAATGATCAGAAATGACCTTTGTTTGTTGATACAAATTGTATCTCTTTTCTTGATTGTAGAAAACTATTTATTAAATGTACAGTTATCATCGGTAGAATAGCTTTATCAAATCTTGCCACAATGTTGTGACACTGTGTGTCACTGGGAGTAGCCCATGGGTATGTATGAATTTTTACTGGGCATAATAGTTTGTAGACCTGAATTTTTAATTCATGTTCATATGTGCACACACATTGTGTACAGTGTTAGTATCATTATTTGTTATGTATTTATTAGGATTTAAAAAATATTGTTTCCATTGATACCTCAACCAGCTATTCTCATGTAACACTTGGCTATTTTAAATAGCCATATTCACTTTAGCAGCCTAAAATCTGAAACTAAAACCAGATATACCCCAACCACCAATGTTTTTAAAATTTCACCTTCACATGTGTGCTTACTCGACACTATTCTATAATGCACTGACATTATCTCATCCTGTTCTCTCTGTGTACCCCTCTTTTTACAGACTGAGTTCAGCAAATCTTAGTCATAGATGAGGATTGTTAATGCCATAAATGTGTACCTATTTCACAAAGGCATTTGCTCTGACATGAGAAATATGGACAGTTAATTCAGTAGAATTGTTAAGCTGAATTTATTTACTATTCTACAGGAAAAATGCCTGAAAAGGTTTATTTTTGCTTTGTTTCTCGTGTCATGCCAAGATACTAACACCCCTGCTTCAGAATTTTTAAAGAATTACCAAATCATTAAAATGTTTTACGGATCAAAATACTGTTGCACCTCACTTTGGAAGAAGAGAGAGAGAGCCCTTAACTATATTTCTGGATATTTTTCACAGTTCCAATCAATGAAGAATATTTTACTTAATAAAGTTATCCATTTTAATCTACCTTAAGTGGAACATTGTTAAATTAAAATATGACATGTAATATTATAAGCACATTTGGTTAAGTGTATGTGTTAGTCTAAGACTCACTGCCTCCTCTCAGGGAATCATGCATTTAGCCTCTTCGAGAAAATGAGTTACATGATTCAGAGTTTTGTATTTTGTTTACTTTTTGTTCAAAACATTGCAATATAAAGATTCATGTAGGGTTGACTTGAATTTTGTGTATCAGAACTAGGTTATTGCATTTATTGATGTCTAATGTACATAATTAAAATCAGTCAATTTTAATGGAAACAATATTTTTAAACTTACTGTCTGCATAATGCTTGCTCTTATTATGAAACAGAGGGCTCCTCTCTCTGCAAGGAAATCTTTTAAAAGTTTCTTTAAAAGAAATATGGCTAAGTTTAAGCAAGCTACAGCCTCTTCTTTTGGTTGGCTTAATTAGAATACCAGACATGAATCTATATTGCCTCTTCAAACAATTTTTATGACAGTTAAAATATTTTTGATTTTTAGAAATTAATTTGGAAAGAATGTCAAAAAAGTAAGTACACAACTATGTGTAGCTACTTATATTAATGTATAGGAAATTCCATGTAGGTTTAAAAATCCTGGTGAAGCCAAACAAAAGGAATGCTACAGCTTTAAGCAACATATTGATATCAAGAATGAGATTTTGTTTTGTCCCTGTATTTGCATAGAACATTCTGTACCCTTAAATACCTGACCTTATTCTATGTAAAAATTCAGCAACCCTGTGAAAGGGCAATACTTTTAAACCTTCCTGTTACAATTTGGGAATGGTTATTTTTGCATTAAGTGAGGAGGGTTGGATGGTCTCTTCAACCAATTGCAAGAATGGCATTAACTGCAACATGGGCAAAATAAGCACTGTACTGTTCAAGTTAAACACTAGTAGAATGTTCTGAATGCTGTTCAGTGACACCCTTGCAGTTCTTGCTTTTTCAGGTTGCATGTAGACCATAAGACATAGGAGCAGAATTAGGCCATTCAGCCCATTTACATCTTTGTCTATTAATAGGAAGAGAATAGCTTGAATGACTTCTATTTTTTCCTGTAAAAAGCTTGTAAAAATTATTTTGCTTGATTAACTGCTTTCTCTTTGCTAGATATCTGGAGTTTGTACATGTTCCCAGATAGAATCTAAGAAGTGTATAATTTTCAGTGAATCTTGTTTGAAGAGATCATATAGTTTGTGGTAAATATGCTGTGTTTAGATAACTTACGTACAGATAGCTTGGTATTGTGTGGAAAAATATATATACATAATATATATATTTTATTAGATTAGTCTGGTTGATCTAGTTTTTGTTCTGCTCCATAAAAAATGAACATGTTGGCTTTTATCTGTAGTAAAACAAAAAAAAAACTTTGGGTTTGTAGTCCCAAACAAAATGTAAGTCTTAATGACAAAATGTGTCTCTGTCTCTTTGAGAATTAAAAAAGCAGATGTTTTTAAGCGCTCTATATATAATCAGTACCTTTAAATGCACAACACGTTATGGATAATGTGTGATAAATTGAGCCAAGTGTTGAATGGTATAATTATGTTCCTAATTTTGAACACACAGCTGACTAGCTGTTATTTTAATTGTATTAATAAATATAACAAGGCTGCTAATGATTTTCACATTGTCATAATGCAATTTTTTTGCCTAAGCGGCTTTTGTACAATGTAAATATTAAAATGGGTGCATTCATAAGAGATCACTACAGTTGCTTGTTTATGCTGCACAGTAGCAACTTGTTAAGACTGCAAGTGTTTTATTTTTCAGTGACCATTTCTAAAATGAGTCATGCTGTCACTAGCTTTACTGTACTTGTCTGCTATAGCTAAAATATGTTTAGTGTGCAATACTCATGTCTGTGTGATATGCCATCTGAATAACCATTAGTGGCAGACCTGTAAACTCCAGTATTTTATGTCCTAGTTAAGAAAGGGCAGTTCTCCCTGTAATTAGTATGGTACAATGTGCTTCACACTTTGTAGATAGTATTACACAGTGCCCTCACCGTTCCTAACTACAATTTACACAAGTCTTAGGATAACACTGCAAGATTGGCAATCTTTAATACAGTATTTTGCATCATATTTCATGGCTATCAGTGTCATTTTGGCATTAATTGAAAGTGGCCTTCAAAACCTACTTTGCATACAAGCAATGATTTTGCAGTGCTGCCTTCCTTGGATCAAAATGATAATATGGAGTATGTATTCAGGTAATTAATATATTCACAGCTTTATGGTGAGTGCACTCTAGGAGTAGCAGGGTTGTGACATTGATTTCCGTGCCTTTTCAAGAAGGATTATGGACACAACTTTAAATAGTTTGGTACCTCTGTGCATCGGAATGTGTTCCATGAGGTGTGCAATTTAAGAATGTTTGAAATTTAGTGTTTGATGTTTGCATGAAGATTATAATTACCAAAAACAATCCCCTACATGGTCACGATTATTATTAGTGCCATATATAACCAAACTGTAGTAAATAAATTCTAAAACTGTAATTTAATACTCAATTTATGTGACATGTATTTCAATAAAACTTAATTTCTGGAAATCATATTAATGTTTTTGTATCATTTGTAGTGGATAGAAAATCTTATCTTACTAATGTGTGCACCACAAATTAAGCTAAAGCTGCACTACAAAATCTCTGATTCATGAGTTGCTAGTGATCCTTAAAAGTAGAGGAGAAAAAATTCAAAATTTCAAGTTATCTGGCATCTTCCTGATTAATATTTTTTGCATTATCGAGACAGCTATTTACATTTAGCTTATTGCCCTGTGTTTATCAATTGGCTTACAGTTCAATGAATTGAATTGACTTTATTACTTACATCCTTCATATACACGAGGAGTAAAAATCTTTACAGAATATCCTTATGTTTCTATTTTGTTTGTTTCTATTAATTCACATTTTAAATTTTCTCAGGTCTTGCAATCACCCTCGCACCAGTTCTCAGGCTCAAGTACTTCCTTTGTTACTGATAATATCAGAAAACAGCAACTGTAAAAGATTAGGAAAACTGAGAAATTTCAGGGAAAAATCAAAATTAGCTATTTTGGGTTGTGATAGTCTGCAATTAATATACTGTAGTACCTCCAAATTAATGTGTCATTCTTGATCATTTATAGTCTAGATGAAGTAACCAAAGCAAAGCATCAAATGTTACTTGTCTCTCACTGGAAAATCTGGTAGAGTTCAGTCTCTGTCTTTGTTGAGATGAGGAGAAATTTGGAGATAGCGAGGGGGCAGAAAATATGGTTCATAAAGAAAATCTGCAGATGCTGGAAATCCAAGCAAAATGCTGGAGGAACTCAGCAGGCCAGGCAGTATTTATGGAAAAAAAAGTACAGTCAACATTTTGGGTCAATACCCTTTAGCAGAACTGGAGAAAAAAATTAGTAGATTTAAAAGGTGGGGGGGAGGGGAGAGATGAAGTTAAGAGCTGGGAAGTTAATTGGTGAAAGAGATACAGGGCTGGAGAATAGCGAGTCTGATAGAAAACAGAAGGCCATGGGAGAAAGGAGGGAGGAGCATCAGGCAGGCAAAGAGATAAGGTGAGAGGGGGAAAAGAGAATGGTGACAATGGGAAGTAGAATTAAAATGGGCAGCCACTGGGAGATCCTGCTTCTGCTGGATAGAGCATAGATGCTTGGTAAAATGGTTTTTCCAATCTACGTCAGGTCTCATCGATATACAGGAGGCCACACCAGGAGCACTGGCCACAGTATACGGCTCCAACAGACTCACAGGTGAAGTCTCTCCCATTTCCCACACATCTGCCCTCACCCCATCCACCCGCCACTCCACTCGGGATAGGGTTCCCCTTGTCCTTACCTACCACCCCACCAGCCTCCGGGTCCAACATATAATTCTCCATAATTTCTGCCACCTCCAATGGGATCCCACTACCAAGCACATCTTTCCTGCTTTCCGCAGGGATCGCTCCCTTCGCGACTCCATTGTCCATTCATTCTCCCCCCCCCCCCCCCCCAATCCCTTCCCACCAATCTCCCTCCTGGCACTTATCCTTGTAAGTGGAACAAGTGCTATACCTGCCCTTACACTTCCTCCCTCACCACCATTCAGGGCCCCAGACAGTCCTTCCAGGTGAGGTGACACTTCACCTGTGAGTTGGCTGGTGTGGTATACTGCATCTGGCACTCCCGATGTGGCCTTTTATATATTGGTGAGACCTGACACAGACTGGGAGACCGTTTCACTGAACACCTACGCTCTGTCTGCCAGAGAAAGCAGGATCTCCCAGTGGCCACATATTTTAATTCCATGTCCCATTCCCATTCTGATATGTCTATCCATGGCCTCTTCTACTGTTAAATGAAGCCACACTCAGGTTGGAGGAACAACACCTTATATACCAGCTGGGTAGCCTCCAACCTGATGGCATGAACATTGACTTCTCTAACTTACGTTAATGCCTCTCCTCCCCTTCTTACCCCATCCACTTTTCCAGCTCTCAGCTTCACCCCACCCCCTCCAGTCTTCTATCATTTTGCATTTCCCCCTCCCCCTCCTACTTTCAAATCTCTATCTTTCCTTTCAGTTAGTCCTGACGAAGGGTCTCGGCCCAAAACGTCGACAGTGCTTCTCTCTATAGATGCTGCCTGGCCTGCTGCGTTCCACCAGCATTTTGTGTGTTGCTTGAATTTCCAGCATCTGCAGATTTCCTCATGTTTGCTTTTTAATTTCACAGATGAAGTGTTGCCCCAACTGGAGTCCTGAATGGTGGTGAGGGAGGTGGTCTAGGGGCAGTTATAACACTTGCTGATGTACAAGTTTAGTCTTTATCTTATTGAATGACAGACTATGCTCAAGGGGCCGCACAGCCTCATAAATGAATTCAGCTGAAATGCAACTACTAGATTATTGCCCTGCAGTTTGGAATTCAAGCCTCAGCCCTGGAAGAATAATCTGCAGTTTCCATCCATGGCTGTAATACCATTTGTTAGAGTTCAGACCTGTAAATTTTGTAATCTTCACTTCATTTAGTTGAACATGTTAGTCTGCTGTCATGTACAGTGAACAAATGATTAGAATCCAGCTCTCATCTCCAAATCACCCAATTACCTTACAATGGCCCAACAGTCTTTCAAGTGAAATTGCTATTTTGCATTCAGCTGTTCTTTATTTACTTCCCAGCTCATTTAACCTTCCATATCATAGACTTGCAGAAGGTTTCAGATGCTGGAGCTTCATGTTTTGGAGCATACCAAAGTCAATTTGGCAACCCATGCTTATTACAGTTCAAAAACATTTATTAAGCAGAATTTCCCCTTCTGAAGCTATGTAGACAGGAGCAGCACAGTTAACACTACACTTTTCAGCACCAGCAAACTCTGTTCCGTTCCCACCACTTTCTGTAAGGAGACTGCAAGTTCTCTTCTTGACTATGGGCTTCCTCTGTGTGCACTGGTTTTCTGCCACATTCTAAAGACATATGGGTTAGAGATAGTAAGTTGTAGGCATGTAATATTGGTATTGGTAGGATGGCAGCACTTGCTGGCTGCCCTCAGCATATCCTCTGACTTTTGGTTGTTGACACAAATGACACATTTCACTGTGTTTCAATGTACATGTGACAAAGCTAACTTTTTAAGCAATACATCTTTCAGTTTGCCAATGTTTTCCCAATTCTATTAATTTGATTTATAATTATCCAAGTTTGTTGATATATGTGAAAATATGCAATCAGTTTTAATATTTCCCACCTACATAATAATCAAGCCTCATCCTCAAGAGCCTATTCACATTTTTCCACTTTTCTTACAAATTGTTTATTATCTCACTCATATGCAAGAATGTCTTCTACAAAAGGGTAGTATCGCAGGGCACTGAGCACAAAATTTGGGAGGTCATGATGTGGTTGCACTTAAGAGTATTAATTCAGATACGCTTGCCCTGCTATACGGAAAACTTAAAGCAATAGACAATAGATGTAGGAGTAGGCCATTCAGCCCTTCAAGCCAGCACCGCCATTCAATGTGATCATGGCTGATCATCCACAATCAGTACCCCGTTCCTGCCTTCTCTCCATATCCCTTGACTCCGTTATCTTTAAGAGCTCTATCTAACTCTTAAAAACATCCAGAGAATTGGCCTCCACTGCCTTCTGAGGCAGAGCATTCCATAGATCCACAACTCTCTGGATGAAAACGTTTTTCCTGAACTCCATTCTAAATGGCCTACCTCTTATTCTTAAACTGTGGACTCTGGTTCTGGACTCCTCCAACATCAGGAACATGTTTCCTGCCTCTAGCATGTCCAATCCCTTAATAATCTTATATGTTTCAATCAGATCCCCTCTCATCCTTCTAAATTCCAGTGTATACAAGCCCAGTTGCTCCAATCTTTCAGCATATGACAGTTCCGCCATCCCGGGAATCAACCTCGTGAACCTACGCTGCACTCCCTCAATAGCAAGAATGTCCTTCCTCAAATTTGGAGACCAAAACTGAACACAATACTTCAAGTGTGGTCTCACCAAGGCCCTGTACAACTGCAGAAGGACCTCTTTGCTCCGATACTCAACTCCCCTTGTTATGAAGGCCAACATGCCATGAGCTTTCTTCACTGCCTGTTGTACCTACATGCTTACTTTCAAGGATTTTGCATCTTGTCCATCCTGCACATTTCAAGATTAGTGGACCTAAACTGGCCCCCAAAATAATCTATACATCTGTGAAGCCCTGAAACTGGTGGAAGGGATGTAAACATTTAAATACACAAACCTTGCCACCAGCTCAGACCACAAAAACTGATGAAATAAAGACAACAGCTATGGGATAGTCAGCCATGACCAATCTGACAAAAGTAATAAACAGGGATATTAAAAAACACAAAAGTCATATAAAATAAAATCTGCATCCAAGAATGAGAAATGTTTGCAAGCACAAAAGCCCTAATGACAATTCTAGCTGAGAAATAATCTTAAAGAGAATGAAAATAATCATATGAAGAGCAACTGGTTCTCAAAAATCAAATAGAAAGGTAGAGAGGAAGACAAAAGATCCAGTGAGAAAACATCAAGCGACAGATTGAATCTGGGCTTCTCTAGACATCCCAAAATCATGCAGAACTTTCCAAATTGATATCCCAATGAACAAATCATGGATGGAAATTGGGAAAATGTAACCTGATCACATTTTACATTGGAAATTTCACAGAAGGAATGCATCGAGGGTGCATTTATAACTCCCATACACAAAACATTTATAACATGAGCAAACACGAGGAAATCTGCAGATGCTGGAAATTCAAGCAATACACACAAAATGCTGGTGGAACACAGCAGGCCAGGCAGCATCTATAGGGAGAAGCACTGTCAACGTTTCAGGCCGAGACCCTTCGAAGGGTCCTGACGAACAGTCTCGGCCCAAAACGTCGATAGTGCTTCTCCCTATAGATGCTGCCTGGCCTGCTTTGTTCTACCAGCACTTTGTGTGATTTATAACATGATGACCTTTATCACAGACCAGCTTTCTGATATCCCATTAATGGTCTTGAGGCAAGAACTGTAAAAGACCAAGCTGCAAAATAAACAGTTTGCATATACTGCTTAAGCAAAAGACCATAAGCAAAATACTGGAACTGAGTTAGCTTGCTAGAATTTATTTTTGCAATAGGAAAGATAGCAGTCACTACCATTTTACATGCATATAATATTACAGAATTCCATAAACACATATGATTAAGTTTACAATTGAAATAGCAACATTTAGTTTAAAAAGAGAATAATTTTGGCAGATTGTAACTGATCTTCAGATTGTCAACTCTAATTTTGGGTCTGTCTGCAATGTTGATCTTTACTCTGACAGTCCATCATAAACAAATTGTAAGGATTTTGAAAGACATAGTGAATATTGAAAATATACAACAGGACTATCATCTTCCGAAAGACCTCAACAAACAGCCGAATGGCGGATATACATGAAACCGTGTGCACACTCATACACATTTGAATAAGGGATGAGAACAAGCTGAAAAGGGGAAAATAATAAATGATTTGAAAAATAAAATCTTCATTCATTAGAACAACTTCAAACCAGCTTTCAGTCTGTGTAGGTCACCTTGATTCCACCATAAACCTTCTGGGTCTACACAAGGCAATCCAGTGATACTGTAAAGGAAAACAATTTTAATAGATATATAAAGCTGAAAATGTTCAAATTAAAGCACATTAGAGGTTGCAGTACATGCATATCGGAATTTTGCAACGTTACTCCTAATCTGAATAAACAGAATTCAGATGCTAGCAACTCTGGAGTGACGAAGTAAGCAAATGGAGATTAAAAACATATCACCCAACATTTTAAATTGAGATTCAATTAATTCTATGTAAAAATAGATCCGTTTGTAATGTAGTCAAGAATAAGATAAGGCTTTCTCCCCAAACTGTAAAATTGCAAGCCCACATTTGCCGCCTTGCTTTCTATTTACTCATGGAAAAATGACCTAGTACTTTTTGCATAGTTGGAAAAATACATCTATTGCTCCAAATCTAATATACCTTACAATGGTATTTTCCAAAAGCTGGTACAGTTGGCCCTCCTTATCCACGAGGGATTGATTCCGGGACCCCCAGCGGATACCAAAAACCGCGGATGCTCAAGTCTCTTATTTAACCTGTCTCAGTGCAGTGGACTTTAGGACCCAGCGCAGCTCTGAATCTGCAGTGTTTCTGTTCACGAAAATAATCATGATCATGATTGAAAATAAAGTGGAAGTAATAAAGCGATCAGGAAGAGGTGAAATGCCATCGGTCATTGGAAAAGTGTTAGGCTACAGTTGGTCAACGATTGGAGCAATTTTAATGGATAAAATGAGAAAGGCCCTGCCCCGATGTAAGCTACAATTATTACTAAGCAACACAGTGGTTTAATTATTGAAATATATACGTTTTTTAAGTGGTTTATATGCGTAGAAAGGTAAAATATATACTATATACTAAGACAAACGTTTGACTAACTGATACTAAATAATACCGGATGTACCTGTTCCAACTTAAAGACGGACTCAGGAACAGAACTCGTTCATAACCCGGGGACCGCCTGTACTTTAAAATCACCTCTAGATTACTTATAATACCTAATACAATGTGAATGCTATGTAAATAGTTGTTATACTGTATTGTTTAGGGAATAATGACAAGAAAAAATAGTCTGTACACTCTCAAACAACAAGTGCTGGAGAGAGAACTTTCGGGTTTTCCTGATCCGTGGTTGGTTGAATTCGCGAATGCGGAACCCGCGGATAAGGAGGGCCGACTGTATTGGGACAACAGCTCTTTTTGCTGTACTCTTCTGAACTTGGCTATATAGGATTCAATTTTAAAATATTTGGGTGGAACAAAACTCAGAAGTTATTAACAACGAGACAAACTTAAGTACATACTGGTAGAGAGGGAATGGTCAGATGAAATTTAATGCATAAAAGAGGAAAGAAAAGAACAATTTGCAGGAACAATGAAGAATATAAACGAATAGTTATAATTAAGTGTTTCTGATAAAGGTGGTCAAATCCATAAAGGCAAACACAAGGAAATCTGCAGATGTTGGAAATTCAAGCAACACACACAAAATGCTGGTGGAACACAGCAGGTCAGGCAGCATCTATAGGGAGAAGCACTGTCGATGTTTCAGGCCGAGACTCTTCGTCAGGACTAACTGAAATGAAAGATAGTAAGAGATTTTAAAGTAGAAGGGGGAGGGGGAAATGCGAAATGATAAGAGAAGACCAGAGGGGGTGGGGTGAAGCTGAGAGCTGGCAAGGTGATTGGCAAAAGGGATACAGAGCCGGAGAAGGGAAAGGATCATGGGACACACATTTTAATTCCACGTCCCATTCCCATTCTGATATGTCTATACATGGCCTCGTCTATTGTCAAGATGAAGCCACACTCAGGTTGGAGGAACACCACCTTATATACTGGCTAGGTAGCCTCCAACCTGATGGCATGAACACTGACTTCTCTAACTTCCGTTAATGCCCCTCCTTCCCTTGTTACCCCATCCCTGATGTATTTAGTTTTTCCCCCCCTCCTCTTTTTTTTTCTCTCTCTCTGCCCATCACTCTGCCTGTTCTCCATCTCCCTCAGGTGCTCCCCTCCCCTTTTCTTTCTCCCTAGGCCTTCCATCATATGATCCTTTCCCTTCTCCGGCTCTGTATCCCTTTTGCCAATGATCTTTCCAGCTCTCAGCTTTACCCCACCCCTTCCGGTCTTCTCTATCATTTCGCATTTTCTCCTTCCCCTCCTACTTTCAAATTTCTTACTATCTTTCCTTTCAGTTAGTCCTGACGAAGGGTCTCGGCCCGAAACGTCGACAGTGCTTCTCCCTATAGATGCTGCCTGGCCTGCTGCATTCCACCAGCATTTTGTGTGTGTTGCTCAGATCCATAAAGGATTTGATAGTGTTATTAATGGATGGATCAAAAATTATTTGAATATGGAAATATAAATGAATATACAAATATAACCTATGAGTGGCTGTGATCTGGACTAGTGATGAAGGGATTGAGGAAGCAAATTCAGTATCTTTTACAAGGGAACTTATATATATTTCTGAGAATTACACTTGCATAGTAAAAGAAAGCAGCCATGGAACGTTATTAGCTAGATGGCCCAGAGGGCTGGCACAAGCACCCTGAAGTTGCTTTGAATATCTTTTCATTCAAAACCATGAGAATTAAAAGATAATTATGTTGAGTGTATTTGGCTAAAAAATATCCTTCACTGTCATGATAAATCTTTTGCAAATTACAAATCTTATCAGTAAATTATAACATGGCAGAGAAGCTGGAGCTTGGAAACACAGAAAACCGTAATTCACTAGCAGATTATCATGAACGCACAATGCACTGAATTTTCCCCAGAGGCGATCATCTAAGTCCGTGCCATGGGGTAATTCTAAACATTTTTGTCACAAAATAGTACCAAGATACAAATGAGAAAGTCAACAGAGAAATATGGCATCAAATCATGTTCAGTATCTAACCAACAGATAAGACAGCTAAATCAAGATCTGACAACTCTGGAACTTATCACCACACTGAATGGAATGGAATCCTTTCCCCCACTACACCTAAAGGGGAGAATTTTCAGCTTTAAAGCAGTAACATTCTTCACATCAAAGCACAGAGCTTATACGTGCCCTGGGTGTGTGAAGCAGATCAACCAACACCATGTGAACAAAAGAAATAGATTTTCATTGCTATGATATTTGGAGTTGTGAATCAGAGTCACTATATTTAACACTCTATGTGATATTATATTTATATCATATATGAATTACATTTCCTATATTTGACACTTTTCAAAACTGCATGTCTTCCCTTATCCTAGCCTGAGGATTGCTTGTGGAAATATGGTGACAATTACAGCACATATTCAAGGCTTACTCCTCACCCCTGTGAAAATAAATCTGCTGGTCTACCAAACCATCAGTAACATTACCATAAACTCAACCACACTAGCAATCCAGCTATTATAAATGTCCAATTTTGCACTTTTAAACCATTAAGACTGCTTAGCTTCCCTCTCACATCACACCACAACTTGCTTCTGTAAATTGCCTCTACCGTATAAATAGATGCTACAGGGAGGATAAAATGAGTTAGGGTAGGATTAGTGCAAAACTGGCTGCTTGACCAGTGCTGATTTGTTGGGCCAAAGGACCTGCTTCAATGCTGTATTGCTCTACATTTGTTTCAAGAAGGACAACGTTTAGATTTGTATTTCAGTTAGCACTGAGTAAAAGCTGCACCGGATCTTCTTTTCTGTGAAATAAATGAAAAAGCTACACAATTGAAACATAACATCCACCTGATTGTACCTAGTTCCCTAAAACTGGTATTTTATAACTTATTTTCTGTACCTTGCTATGATTATTTACAGATGTCTATACATGGAGTCCATACATTTCTAGCTTTGCTAAAGTCAGAAAGGACTCTTGTCCATTTTAGGTTCACACTGGATATACTCATATTTGTCTGCAACAAAGTACATTTGCTACTCTTTCATATTCCTGTCTATATTGTTTATTTTATGTCTAATACATCATTAGCCCACGAGGTTTTCCATCCCATTATCCAAATCTATAATAAATATGGTTAACTTCTGAGGTCCCAACAGACCCCAGCAGAACACTAGTAAATATATCATCTTAGAAGCAAATCATTGATTGAGAAGTTCTTTCTGAAGGCAACTCAAGGACACAAAGACACGGCTTGAATTCTACTAGCATTTGTTTCATCCAGAACCTAATTTTCACTGAAACTATTTAGGCTTTTCTTCTGACTAACCAGAAAGGATAAAACACCATTTGAAAACTATCACAAACAGCAGAAAATCTGCAGATGCTGGAAACCCAAGCAACACACACAAAACGCTGGAGCAACTCAGCAGGCCTGAAATGTCCTCTATACTCTTTTCCATAGATGCTGTCTGGCATGCCAAGTTCCTCCAGCATCTTGTGTGTGTTATGAAACTTATCAGTAGTTTTCAGTAATGTTTTACTTTTTCCATAACACAGAAGATATTCGACCAATACTGTACCTGTTCTTCTATAAAAAAAACTCCCTTTTCATAAACAGCAGAATTAGTAAAATGTCACCATTACACAAACTGGTTTGTCATTGCCTAAAGAAAATTTCTAATTCTAATGTAATTTAAAATATAAAATGATAGCAATTAACAATGCCCCCAAATGATCTGTTTAATCTTCTATTGCCAACGTTATCCACAACACATCCAAATATAAAACGGAAATGAGTTTTAAACTCTAGTCACAAGAGTGATTAAAAAGAGCTTTTAAAAAGAGTGATTAAAAAATGTTAGCATTCAAACAGCACCAATTTATGAGGTGGAATCTGAATACATCACAAAGTAAATTAACTACTAATATAAAAGATTGCAAGGTTTTAAGATACGTAAAGAAGCAAGAATAGACAACGGACTGTTGGAAAGTGATGCTAGAGAAGTACAAGCAAAGAAAGGGTGGAGGAAGTGAATAGCTACAGTAGCCTTTATAGTGGAAGACACCAGTAACATGCCAGAAATTCAAGAGTCAGGAGGTACAGACATGTACAGTGGTCATTACTGGGAGGTATGGGGAATCCGATAGGCCTGAATGTGGATAGATCATCTGGATCAGATGGACTACACCACAGTTCTGAAAGAAGTAGCTTAAAAAATTGTGGACACATTAAACGTGATCTTTCAAGAATCACTGCAGTCAGGAGGGTGTCCCAGAGAACTGAAAAATCACTTGTCACACCTATTTAAGGAGGAAGGGAGGCAAAAAACAGTGAACGATAAACCAGTTAGCCCATCTCAGTGGTTGATCAGATTTTAGTCTATTATTAAGGATGAAATTTCAGAGTACTTGGAAGTACACGATAAGACTGGGCTAACTGGTTTCATTAAGGGGAGATTTTTCCTGATAAATCTGTTAGGATTATTTGAGGAGGTAATAACCAAGTTAGACAAAGGAGAGTCAACACATGCCAGTTACTTGGACCAGTTTATTTATTTATTGAGGCAATATAGCACAGTAACAGGCTCCTCCAGCCCAACAAGCCCACGTTGTCTAATTACATATACATGACAAATTAACCTACAAACTCATAGGTCTTTGGACTGCGGGAGGAAACCAGAGCACCCAGAGGAAGTTCATACAGTCATGGGGGATTTTCAGAAGCCGTTTCTCAAGCTGCCATATATGAAGCTGCTGAACAATAGCCCATGGTGCTAAAGGCAAGGAATAAGCACGGACAGAATGTTGGCTGACTGGCAGAAACCAGAGAGTAAAGATAAAGGGTCCTTTACAGGACAGCTGCCAATGACTAGTAGAGTTCCACAGGAGCCAGTGCTGGGACCACAGCTTTTAACTTTATATATTAATGATCTGGATGAAGATATTAATGGCATTCTGACCAAGTTTGCAGATGATACAAAGATGGGTGAAGGGGCAGGTAGTATTACGGAGGCCAGTTAGGAGAGTGGAAAACGAAGTGGCGGATGAAATAGGGAAGTCTGGGAGAGGGATTAAGTGTTATAGGGGAGAAGGCATAGAAACAGGTTGGGGTGCGGGGTGGGGGGAACTACAACAATCAGCTGAAGGACAACCAGACTTGATAAGCCATATGGCTAATTCTACTTCTATATCTTAAGTTATCAGTAGTGATGAAATACCTTGTAATGTGAACAATTTGTTATACAAATTTATTTTAATTCTTTGTACTTTAATTTTTTAAAATCACATTTAAGAAAACTATACTTATCAGTGGTGAAGTTGTGTATTTGCAAGTGTTAACATAAATCATCCCCAAGTTGGAGAAAGAACATTAAGCAGACTGATCATTTACCTCATTTTAGTACTCTGGTGATCCATGGTGTCCTTTGCTGTTGGCTGTGGCAACACTGGCATCAAGGTGTAGTTATCCACTAAAAAGCAGTTAGGATCTTCACTTTGGCCTGCTACTTTACCTAAAGGATAATCCTTCCATGCAATTTGATCTAAAAAAAAGTCAGAATCATAACTGTACTGTAGGACTTACAAAGTTCAAAGTAAACTTTATCAGAATACATACACGTCACCACATACAACCCTGAGGTTTTTTTTTCCTCTGCAGGCATACTTAGCAAATCTATATAAGAGTAACTGTAAACAGGATCAATGCTCAACAGGCTGCAAATGCAAATATAAATAAATAGTAATAAATAACAAGCATGAAACAAGATAAAAAGAGACTTTAAATGAGTGCAGTTATACCCTTTTGTTCAAGAGCCTGATAATTGAGTGGGTAGCAACTGTTCCCGAACCTGGTGATGCAAGTCCTTTTGATGACATGTCAAATCAATGCAGAAACCTGAGAAAATAAGGCACTGTTGTGCTTTCTTTGCAATTATATTTATATGATGGGTCCAGGACAGGTCTGAAATAGTGACACCCAGGAATCTACAGTTAATGACCTTCTCCACCTCTGTTCCTCCGATGATTACTGGCTTATGGATCTCTGGTTTCCCTCTCCTGAACGCTACAATAATCTCCTTGGTCTTATTGACATTGAGTGAGAGAGGTGGTTATTACACCACTCAGCCTTATTTTCAAACAGTGGTGTCATCAGCAAATGTATATGGTGTTACAGCTGTACTTTGTCACACAGTCATTGGTGTAAAGTGAGTAGAGCAGGGGGCAAAGTACACATCCCTGCTGTAATGTATTATGTGAGTATTCGTAGGTCAGAGTGCGTATGACGTCAGAACGCGGGGTTTTGTAAAATGGAAGTCTGGTGAATAAATGTGTGTGTTTAATACTGTGGTGTCCGAGTCACATTAACACTACATGATGTCAGCAGAAAGCGGAAAGGAACAGGAAGCATCTGCTGAAGACAGGTGAGAGGGTGTTTCCACGTACAGATACACAGGACATTTCCACGGATACAGACATGGAAACAAATGACACCAAGAGTGAGAGGCGTGACGAAACCCCACGACGCAATGACGGTGAAAGTTCGGCGCAGACGGATCGAGGTGGAAATGCAGACACAGAGGTTACTCGAGAGACTGACTCTGAAGGACAAGCACAGTCACAGTTCTATCACACAAGGTCTGGGAGACAAGTCAAACTTCCAGCTAGATACAGAGACTAGATCTACCTACAGTCTCGCACAGTTTGAGACAAAATCACACGTTATAAGTTCCAAGGTGTGAAATAAAAGGTTTATTAGTCTATGTTAGTAAAAGAAAATACACTGCTGTTAGTATTGTAAGATACGATGTAGAATACAGTATAAGAAGTTAAGATTTTTATCAGTTTATGTCATGGCTGTTGTAATGTTAGAAAGTCATACCTAGAGGCATTGTTTTGGTAATTCACAGTATTGTAAAAAAAAACTTGAGAAGGGGGATGTAATGTATTATGTGAGTATTCGTAGGTCAGAGTGCGTATGATGTCAGAACGCGAGGTTTTGTAAAATGGAAGTCTGGTGAATAAACGTATGTGTTTAATACTGCGGTGTCCGAGTCAGATTAACGCTACACCTGCGATGCTGCCACACTGATGGAGATAGGAGATGCTTTTGCCAATCCAGACCGAGGTCTACAAGTGAAGAAATCCAGGATCCAATTGCACAAGGAAGTATTGAGGTCCAGGTCTCAAAGTATATCAAACAATGTCTAATGAGGAACTTAAATGATACCGGTTTTGAAAAAAAAGTCATCCTTTGGAGAGAGATTTATCTTCTCCTCTAACAGATGAGTTTTTCAGCATTGTACATACAGCATTAGAAATCTGGTATTGATTGCATTTCTTTGCATGTAACATGTTTAATTTTGAAGGGCAAGCCTGAACTTTTGTTCAAAAGACATAATTATGATTTTCAGTATTCAAGGAAGAACTCCGGCTAATCAATTAACACTAGATCTCCAGAATCAGAATTCACCTTTGTTAAACCACCAGGTTTCAGCAGTAAAACCTCATGTGAAGTCAATTAATTCAGCAAAATGAGAAGAAATTATACATTACAGTTATCTGGAGGCCTTAAATAAATAAGCAAAGAAGGGAGGTATTAAAAAGACATTGCAATAGCTTTAGTTCCAAGGAATCTCAGTGTGTAGATAAAAGTAAAAGGAAATAAAAGCAAATATTGAAGGGCATATTTTCCTAACATTCCTAACTTGGCAAGGGCTAATATAAAGAAGTAAGGTTTAAGAAGAAAGGCCATTATGGGGGTGGACCAGCATTAAGAGTGGGGAGTTCAGGCTTTGGCAAAGAGAGGTAAAGAAGTTGGTAGCTTTTTTAGGTTAATTTTTCTTTCTCTCTTATTGCACTGTTAAAGCAGTGGAATGCCCTTCTTGTGGAAATGCAGAGAGACCTCCAGTGTCCCTGATGGCTACATCTGCAAGAAGTACATCCAGCTGCAACTTCTTTCAGGCAGTGATGAACTGGAGCTACAACTGGATGAACTCAGGATCATTTGGGAGACTGAGGGGTTGATTACCAGGACATTGTGTACGTGTGTGTAGGAGAGAAAAGAGATGACCTAGCAGGGGAAAGCAGATCAGGTCTTGGATTTGGGGGGGGGGGGGGGGGGGGAGGAGAAGAGGCAAGCTGTACTGATAGGGGAAATAGGAGGTTCTGTGGATGAGAACAAGATTCCCAGATGGTATGTTGCCTCCCAGATGCCAGGGACATCTCAGATCAAGTACACAGCATTCTGAAGTGTGACGGTGAGCAACCAGAGGCCATGGTCCATGTCAGTACCAATGATATGGGTAGGAAGGGTAAAAAGATCCTACAAAGCGAGTTTAGGCAGTTAGGAGCTAAGTTAAAGGACAGGACCTCCAGGGTTATGATCTCAGGATTGCTGCCCCTACCACTAGTGAAGCCAGAAATAGGAAGATCATATGGCTAAGGAGATGGTGTAGGAGCGGAGGCTTCAGTTTTTTGCATTATTAAACTCTCTTCCAGGGAAGGTGGGACCTGTACAGAAAGGACAGTTTGCACCTGAACTGGAGTGACTAATACCCCAATTTGCTAGTGCTGCTTAAACTAAAATTGCAGTGTGATGAGAACCAAAGCACCAGAGCAGATAATGGAGTGGTTGTGAGAAAGGCTGTTGTTAAGCCTCCATACAAAGACAGGAATTGAAAGGTTGAGTACGATGGGACTAATGCTGAGTTGTGTATACTTCAATGCAATGAGTATTGCAGGGAAGGCGGAAGAGCTTAGGGTATGGAACAGCATGTGTCGCCACTAGATCGTGTAGCCATTAGATTAGTGTATGTCGTGTCTAACAAGCCTGATAAGAGTTCTTTGAGGAGGTGACCAGGCATATAGATGAGGGTAGTGCAGTGGATGTGATCTACATGGATTTTAGTAAGGAATTTGACAAGGTACCACATGGTAGGCTTATTCAGAAAGTCAGAAGGCATGGGATCCAGGGAAGTTTGGCCAGGCGGATTCAGAATTGGCTTGCCTGCAGAAAGCAGAGGGTCGTGGTGGAGAGAGTACATTCAGATTGGAGGGTTGTGACTAGTGGTGTCTCGCAAGGATAGGTTCTGGGACCTCTACTTTTCGTAATTTTTATTAACGACCTGGATATGGGGGTAGAAGGGTGGGTTGGCAAGTTTGCAGATGACACAAAGGTTGGTAGTGTTGTGGATAGTGTTGAGGATTGTCAAAGATTGCAGAGAGACATTGATAGGATGCAGAAGTGGGCTGAGAAGTGGCAAATGGAGTTCAACCCAGAGAAGTGTGAGGTGGTACACTTTGGAAGGACAAACTCCAAGGCAGAGTACAAAGTAAATGGCAGGATACTTGGGAGTGTGATGGAGCAGAGGGATCTGGGGGTACATGTCCGCAGATCCCTGAAAGTTGCCTCACAGGTAGAAAGGGTAGTTAAGAAAGCTTATGGAGTGTATGCTTTCATAAGTCGAGGGACAGAGTTTAAGAGTTGCGGGGTAATGATGCAGCTCTGTAAAACTCTGGTTCGGCCACACTTGGAGTACTTTGTCCATTTCTGGTCACGTCACTATAGGAAGGATGTGGAAGCATTGGAAAGGGTACAGAGGAGATTTAGCAGGATGCTGCCTGGTTTAGAGAGTATACATTACGGTCAGAGATTAAGGGAGCTAGGGCTTTACTCTCTGGAGGGGAGGAGGATGAGAGGAGAAACGATAGAGGTATTCAAGATATTAAGAGGAATAGAGTGGACAGCCAGCACCTCTTCCCCAGGGCACCACTGCTCAGTACAAGAGGACATGGCTTTAAGGTAAGGGGAGGGATGTTCAAGGGGGATATTAGAGGAAGGTTTTTCACTCAGAGAGTGGTTGGTGCGGGGAATGCACTGGCCGAGTCAATGGTGGAGGCAGATACACTAGTGAAATTCAAGAGACTACTAGACAGGTACACGGAGGAATTTAAGGTGGAGGGTTATATGGGATGCAGGGTTTAAGGGTCGGCACAACATTGTGGGCCGAAGGGCCTGTACTATGCTGTATTGTTCTATGTTCTATTAGTGAGACTTCATTGCAGGATGGGCAGGACTGGTAGCTTATTGTTCCAAGGTTTTGTTGTTTCAGACATGATATGGTGGGAAGGATTAAAGGGGGAGAGGTGACATTACTAGTAAGGGAAAATGTCACGGCAGTGCTCAGACAGGGTAATACTCATATAGGCAGTGCTCCGGAGCTCGTCTACTGAGGCTATATAGGTGGAACTAAGGAAGGGATGATCACATTACGGGGATTATATTATAGACCAATTTACAGTCTGCAAGTTTTAGAGGAGCAACTTTGAAGAGAAATTGCAGATTGTTGTGGGAAACACAAGGTTTCCAGTGAGGGGTAGGGCACTGAGGAGTGCAGTAGAACAGAGGGATCTGGAAATACAGATCAATAATTTCTTGAAAAGGATGTCACAGGTAGATAGCATCATAAAGAAAGCTTGTAGCATAATGGTCTTCATAAATCAATTTATTGAGTACAGGAGTTGGGAGGTTAGGTTGAAGTTATACAGGACGTTGGTGAGACCTAATTTGAAGTATTGTGTGTAGTTTTGGTCACATACCTACAGGAGAGATGTAAACAAGATTTAAAGGGTGCAGAGAAAATTTACAAGGATGCTGCCAGGACTTGAAGACCTGAGTTATAGATAATAGGTTAGGAATGAAGAATGAAAGAAGACTTGATAGAGGTATGCAAAATTATGAAGGGTATGGATAGGGTAAGTGCAAGCAGGCATTTTCCACAGAGGTTGGGCGAGACTAGAACTAGAGGTCATGGGTTAAGAGTGAAGGGTAAAAATTTTAGGGAGAACATGAGGGGGAACTTCTTCACTCAGCAAGGGTCAAGAGTGTGGAATAAGCTGCCAGCTACCTGGTAGACGTAAGCTCAATTTCAACAGTTAAGAGAAGTTTGGATAGGTACAGGTCGATAGGACTAGGCATATTAATAGCTCCGCACAGGCTAGATGGGTCAAATTGTATGTTTCTGTACTGCAGTGTTCTGTCTCTTCTATTCTCAAATCTCTCAAAGCAGCTCAAAAAAGCACACTGGAAAACACTATTTCTGACATTAAAAAAGCAGCTAACAAATTGCTTTCCCAAATTAAAAGATTTTCCTCAGCTAACAGATTCCTGTAATATTGAATGAATAAAAAAATGGATCACACACCACTTCAAAGAGACTTTTCTAAGCATCCTACCGTTCTACTACTGTCCCCATCTATTTCATTCTCTAGAATGGTAAAAATACAAGTTTTCATGAACAAGTACAAATACAAGTACCATCAACACAGAACACTCCCTGAACACATACAGTAAATATTTGGACTGAATCTTCCTGCAGGGCAGAATCAACTCAAATTTGCATAAAGATTGGTGATAAAATGGAATGAAAATTTCCAGGGCACCAACATCTTCCTCTTTCCTCCTATTCTCAAAATAAACTATTTCTTGAGTATAATGCTACAGATATATCTAACATTTGATATTTATTATGTGCAAAACAGTGTTTTTGGTAGGCTATAGAACTGCACATTGACTAACAGTTAATGGAGAGCTCAGCAAGGGATTATGAACTCAGATTTAACAATTCAAAACAAAATCAGTAGAATTTGCAATAAATAAAGTGAAGTACATTATGTATTACGCTAACAATGTAACTAATGATTATGTAGAAATGGATCTGTCAACATTTAATTATTTTTCCCAAAGTCAAGAACATATCAGTGGGTTTAGTAAAGGCCAAAAATCTGATAATTAGTACTACTTTGCCACCAATGAATACAGTACATGGTTTACTCTGCTTATATAAATATTTCTTTGTGAACTATCTTACACCAATTTATTTGACCTGAACAACTCTGATTATCATCCTGTGTGACAGATACTTCAAAAAAAAAAGTCTCAACCTTAGAGAAACCACAGGCACTGAAACTTAAAAAATAACAACCTCGAGACTGCTGTTGACGCAATGTAGAGGAAGTTACAACTTTTTTTTCTATGCTTTATTCAACAAGGGAGTTTTTTTTGTAATAATAACTATGTACTTAAAATGAACATGTTTCCATTCCATAATATTTAAACAAAATCTACACAAATATACCATTGAAATAAACAAAAACAAACATCAAAGCAATTGCACACCTGTACATAACTGCCATACTGATCCCTCCAAGGACTGAATTGTCTCAGCTAACACTTCAAGGTTGACTGTTTGTGTCTGTTCTTCTCCAGAGGTGTGGACCACCACAGGTTCAGTGTCCATTATGAAGTCAGTATGCATGGTGCTAGTTAACTGGTTTGATGATTCGGCTCCATTCATCATTGGCAGGTTTTCCACTGTGTATACTGGTAGCTGATTACATCCAATTGGGAAGTCAGAAATGCTGAAGGACCCTGGTTCCTGAATATATATAGAACAGAGCTGGAGCAGTTTCTGTTGTGTGGTAATGGGTAATGGAGAGTCCATGTCAGTTAAAATCCTGAAATTGTACAGCAAAAGGCAGATCTTATTTTGTCTTCTTTTGTACAAGTTAGAAATCTGCTCATCAGTTTTAGGGAAGAGAGATCTATCATACAATCAGTGGATATTTGGCAAGCTGCTATAAAAGGAGGATTCGGATCAACTCAAACTTTGTACAGAAGTACTAAAAGTTCTAAGTATTGTTTCTAGGTAGTTATTAGGATATGAAATGTCACAAGTCTATCATGGCCTTTTAGAAAAACTTGCTACAATATGAATAATTCTGTTGAATAAAGTTTATAACAAGACCATTCAGTACACTTAATTCTGGAATCTTGTTTTAAAGAAAAGTTCTCTTATCTCTTTTAGAATTTAATTTTATTTCCTGTAGTTCTACTTCACCGACCATCAGGTAAAGAAAAAAAAATAATCATAGCACTTCATCAAAATGACACAAATTCAAAGATATTATCAGATATCTAATTTATCTTTCATCTGATAAACGGTTCAGATAATTAAAGCCTACGTGATATATTAAAAATTGCTTCAGTGACTTTGCCCATAGTGCAGCAAAAACATCAAAAGGACCACACAGGGACATAATCCAACAAATTTGTGCCGAGTCACAGAAGGGGAGGGGGGAAATGGGCAAGATCTGTTTGTGAGCACAAAGTTAGTTGTGGTCATTGGTGCTAATTACCTCAGTCCTTGGAGACTGGAACAGGTATTCATTAGATCAGCGACTTTGACTTAAACATGGGAGGCAATTTGGCCCATTGAGACTATGTTAACTCTCCAAAGCAATCTCAATCTCTTGACACACAAAGCCAGTTGTCAGCAAACCTTGCATTCAGTGTACAGAAGTTATTTTAATTATAAACATACTATTTAATTAAAAGACTGCAAAACTTGTTTGATATAATTTACTGCTTATCAAACCAGGATGGTATTCTTTAATTCATGCTTTTCTAAATGAAAATTTTGTTACATAATGGCTTCAGAAACTTGCTTGCTGATGTTAGCTTGGGCAATAACCTACTCGTTTTCTACATTTTTAACCAAATACATTTTATTAATCATGTTCCAGCTCTCTAGAGCAATTTCTATATTGAAACACAAGTGAATTTATAGCCTCTGTCATTTTCTCCCTTGACTTCAGTCTCTCACTTCTTCTAAATTGATGATCCAATATTCTTTTCTTGACTACTTCTTTGTTAGAAATTATGTTTTCATATGCTGTCATTTCTTCTCTTACTTCATTTCCACAACTCAATGTTCTAAGCAAAATGATGTCAATTCCAGCAAAGTTTTTGTTGGGATCTCTAATAAGTATTTTGTTATTTTACCATTTAACATAGATCATAGAATATTACAGCACAGTACAGACCCTTCAGCCCACTAACCTTTTGACATACTCTAAGATCAATCTAGCCCTTCTCCCCTACATACCCAACCATTTCTCTATCTTCCATGTGCCCATCTTTAAGTTTCTTAAACACCCGTAATGTATCTACTTCTACCATTATCCTTGGCAGGGCATTCCACAACTACTTTGTGTAAAGAACTTACCTCTGATATCCCCCCCCCCCCCCCCCCCGTACTTTCCTCTAATCAACTTAAAATTGTGCCCTCTTGTATTAGCCATTTCCGTCCTGGGAAAAAGTTTCCGGCTGTCCACTCTATCTATGCCTCTTATTTTGTATATTTCTATCAGATCACTTCTCATCCTCCTTTACCCCAAAACGAAAAGCCTATCTCGCTTAATCTACATACACCCTAGTCCAGGCAGCATCCTGATAAATCTTCTCTGCGCCCTCTAAAGCTTATACATCCTTCCTATAATGAAGTGACCAGAACTAAACACAACATTCCAAATAATGAAGTAACAAATAATATTCTCCAAGTTTCTAAAATCTTTGATGTCCTTTTGAGGATATATATTCCTATTTTCTTCCCAATTCCTCCACTCATTCACTAATCTTTTTTCACACTGGTGATTAAGAGGTAATTTTAAAAAATGTGCACATTACTTATCCTAGGTATACTGTATCATGAGCAAATTACACAGCAAATAAAAGAACTAAGAGTAATTGAACTCACTGTTGTAGGAGATGAGGTGTAGCTTGACATGGTGCTGCAAGGCAACTTTCTAGAAGATCTTGCCAGTCTAAAGGACATGGAAATAAAAACAATTGCCACATACTCCTCTTGATTTTCTGACTTCGTGGAAGGCCCCTTACTCTTTTCCCTACACAGAAAAAGCATTGAAAAAGCAGAAAATGAAGTTACTTTTTATTACCGGTAATTTTCAGTTACCTAGATAAAGCTAGAACCAAAAATTCTATGAAGATTATAGTTCAGAACTGTTTGGACTTCTATTATATTAAAAGCAATATCTCTACAAGTTATTGTAGTATAGGAATTTAACAATGACTTTGCAAATTGTTGTAAAGACTACATTACATATTTCATGTGCCACTTTACTCATTGCCACTTGGGTTGCTACGCAACCGGTTACAGTTTGCTGACAAACCCATTTCCTCATGTAATTACATTCCATCAAAACCACTCCTAACTTTGCAATTTTTTTAGCAAACCAATTTTTTAACAACTCATGGCACTTTTATTGATTGTACTTTATTTTATTTCTATTTCATTTCTAAGGACCTCTATAATGATGTGGAGTCTTATCAAAGTTAAGTTTACAACTGTTAAGAGTGACAGAAAACCAGGGGATTTATAGAACTAAATTCACAAAACTATAAGCTTACAAAATAAAAATAAATCATAAAATTCAAATGTTGCTAATAATGGAAAAATGAAATATGTTGTTTTGATCCTTTTCAGCTTTACTTCAAATACATTTTTTCGTAGAAAAGAATACATTTCACATTCACTTCCATCAAACCCATATTTAAAAGACTGAGAAATTACATTCAGCCGTCATAATTTTTAAAGATCAACAGTACAATCAGGTGCATCACAAAATTCAACTCGACTTACTCACAGTGCTTGCCACTCCTAAGTTCCATTACACTGGAAACATTCTTCAGTGTCTCACTATGAGGGTTTGATTGACAAGTCAACTTAACAATTACTCAGTAACGTTAGTTATTGTAGCTGTTTATTAAAGAAGAACATTGCAGTTGAGCACAATACTCTTATGTACTGCACATGGGAGACATTGGATAGCTACTTTTCTGCTGCTAGGCTAGCTATAGCAATACATCTTCAGTATCTACAGTGGAATCCAGCAGTTTAGCCCAGATGGAGAATTACTGGTGTGCACAGCTCAGTTACATATACTGACTTTACAACAAAAATTAGAAAGTGAAGAAAAATCTAATACAGAATCCTGCATATTCTGTAATATAGTAAACTGAGAACACCAAAAGGCAAAACTAAAATCACTGATACTACAATCCTGAAGAATAGAAAATGAAAAATATTGGAATGGGAATGGGAAGTGCAATTAAAATGGGTGGCCACTGAGAGACCCCGCTTCCATTCCCATTCCGCTATGTCCACCCACGGTCTCCTCCACTGTCAGGATAAGGCCATACTTAGGTTGGAGGAACAACACCTTATATTCTGTTTCGGTAGCCTCCAACCTGATGGCATGAAGATCAACTTCCAAACATCCATTCCCCCACTTCACCATTTCCCATCCCTATGTCCCTTTCTCATGTTATCTCCTGGCCTGCCAATCACCTCCCTCTGATGCTTCCCCCCCACCCCCTCCAATTTCTTCTTTCTTCAATGGCTTTCTGTCTCTTTCACCAATCAACTTCCTAGCTCTTTGCTTCATTCCTCCCCCTCCAAGTTTCACCTATCACCTGCCATTTCTCTTTCCCTTCCCCCCAGCCTGCAAATCTACTCAGTTTTTTTTTCCTCCAGTCTTGCCGCAGGGTTTCATCCCAAAAAGTTGACTGTACTTTTTTTCCATAGCTGCTGCCTGGCCTGCTGAGTTCCCTTAGCATTTTGTGTGCGCTGCTCGAATTTCCAGTATCTGCAGATTTTCTCTTGTTTACAAGTTAAGTTCTCAAGAAGAAGTGGGTGGCAGAGCAAAGTGAATACCATCAAGGGAAAAAACTGATGACCCATATTATTAGGGGCTGTAAGATTCAAGCAAAAGTTAGTCCTAATGTACAAGCACAGAATACTGGGTATGGTTACAAGTTTAGACAGCTATCTGTGGGGAGGAGAGTGGGGCTGGCATTTCAAATCGATGATCTTTCATAAGAGCTTTTACTGCCTGGAGCATTGGCTCAGCTTTTTCTCTCTCTGCTGATGTCACCTGGTCCATTACGTATTTTCTGTTTCAGAAAATATTTATTAGTGTTTCAGAACTGGCAATTTCTGATGCAAATTCACTGATTTCAGAATCAGACTATTCATCATTGACATATGACATGAAATCTGCCACTTTGCAACAGAAGTACAGTATAAATGAAAACTAAATAAATAATGTAAAATAAAGGAATACTGGACTGTTCAGAAATCTGACGGTACTGGAGGAAGAAGCTCTTCCTAACTTTGAGTGTGGATCATCTGACTCCTGTGCCTGTGCCCTGTGCCCTAACAACATCCAGCCTTCCTGACGAAGGGTCTCGGCCCAAAACGTCGACAGTGCTTCTCCTTATAGATGCTGCCTGGCCTGCTGAGTTCCACCAGCGTTTTGTGTGTGTTGTTTGAATTTCCAGCATCTGCAGATTTCCTCGTGTTTACTCTTTGGTGACATATCAGGTCTGCTCAAACTCATAAAAGAGCAGAGCCACCAGCACACCTTCTTCATGACTGCATCAATGTGTTCGGCTCAGGATAAATCCTGAGATGTGGAATATGTAATATTAACTCTGCTTTTCTCCTTCCACAAATGATACATGCCCTGCTGGTGTTTCTAGATTTTAAGATTTCTAACCATTGCGATATTCTCTATCTCACTCTGCATGAGTGATTTTTGTATTTTTCTGTTCTTCCTTCAGATGGATTAGTTTCAATGAACAAGCTTGAAGGGCCAAGTGATCTACTCCTGCTCCTACTTTGTTTCCTCATCTATTCACACTATTGCCAATCTTGGCCATCTTCTCTTTATAGAGCATACAACAGTACAGCACATAAACAAGTCCTTCAGCCACAATGTCTGTGCTAAACATATCCCTCTGTGCTGCCTTTAGGGCAGTTATTTAGTTTATAATATTTTCGCTTAGTAATTTGTTAGCATTTTTTAGTTAAAGTTAGGACTGTTTAGTCAATTTATTCTTCTGTAATATATCGCGGCTGCGATGATGTCACATCCGGGTTCGTCACGTCTTGTGGGAAAATACCGGTTTGGGATAAACGCAAGGGTGGGGGTCGCTCACATGTGGCAGTCCAGCGCAGGCAGGTAGTTCTCTACGCACCAAAGACACAGTGAAAGCAATGCTGTAAGTCATTAGATAATCGATATGTTGAGTTAAAATGTTAACGCCGATTCTGTTAAAAGTAACGACGGTCGATAAGGTTTATGTTTTCGTTAGTTAAAGAGTCGGGATAGTTTGTATTGAAGTGTATTTAAAGCAGTCAATGGAGCAGCTAAATTCTGACTGTATGCTGCACTTTAATGTAATGTAGTTATTGTAGTTTTATCTTTGCAAGTATTCACAATGTAAATGTGATATTTAGAAGGAAACAAACACTGTACCAATCTTGTATTGTTTTATCAACAGTTTTCACCATACGTTAATGTGAAGAGTGAACAGTAAATGGTTAATCTTACTGCGACCTTGTTTTCATTGACTCCGGTTTATCTCGACGTTTACCTCGGCATTACATTACACTCGAGCGAGAACGTAACACCCTCCATTCCTTGCCTATGTGTGTCATAGACAGCTTCCACCATCCCCCACCCCCTCCATCAGCCATTCCAGCCACCCATCACTCTTGTTCTGCACATCTCATTTAAACTTGAAGCTCTCACCTTAAATGCACATCCTCTAGTATTTGACATTTCTGCCCTGAGAAAAGACTGTCCACCTAACTATGCCATTCAATCTTACAAGCTTCTGTTAGGTCTTTCCTCATCCTCTGTCACTACAGAGAATACAACCAAAGTTCGTCCAACCTCAGTTTTCACTTTACGACAGACATACATTTTCTCTTCCACCTCTTCACATTCTCAGCAATTTAAACACGCCTCATTTCATAGCCCTGATTCAAGGTGTTGAACCTGCAAATGTTGACTGTTTCTCTCCACAGATGGTGTCTGATCTAACATGTACTTCCAGTACTTTGCTTTCATAAAGTAACATACCTGCTTTTGCATTAGCTGCAAGTATCTCTGTGATCCATCCTGTAACATATTGTATCCTTAGTCCTGAAGAATCACAGCAATGTTTCAACTCAGTAAACAGCTTTTCTAGCAGTGCTGGCGTGAAATATCGAGAATGTAGGCACTTTAATAGAGGTTGCCAGAAACGACTGAAGGTTGAAGGAATTCCAGGATTTGACAAGTCCACAAATTCTCCTTCAAAACAAAAGTTCAACATTTTAGAGTTAAAGTAAGGATAATTTTCTTCATAAAGGAAAAGACATTTGGCTCATCTGGCCCATGGTGTCCCTGGCAGAAGAAACCCACCAGAACATGACCCTCTTGTATTTCCTGCAAGTTATAATCTCTCACATATTCAACATTTTCATACACTATCTACACTGGGATAATTTATAGCTCCAGTTAACATACCACTATATCTTTGCAAGAGAACTGGAGAGCCCAGGGAAAACCCATAGAGTGTCGGTGTCTAGTTGCATACAAATAGCACTCAAACACATTCTTATAAACATCAAATAGTACAAATTTAAAAGATTTTCTTCAAAATCATGCAATATATTCTTTCTAAAGGCATGAACATCAATAACAGATTAAGAAAAACTATTGTAGAATGTGTAGCAATAAATTACTCAATTCATGAATGCAAATATAAACATTTTGCCTCTCAGAAAGTCTAATTACTTTATATTTAATGTAACCACAACAATGGCAAATTGAGTAAAAGACATGGAGAGAAGCCTGACTGGCACTACATTACTGCAGCGTAAAAAGGACTAATAAATTATTCTAAAAATGAACTCTACTTCCATTGGACGTACAACTGAGTGCAAACAGCTTTATTAATATTGTTTTGTTACCTGGACACTCAATATTTAAAGATTTCAGCTGCTCCTCTGTGGGAATAAGGAATCCATCATCCAAGAGGACATCCACTACCATTTCCCTGTAAATGTTGGAGAAAACCATATTACAATTCTAGTGACCACTCAACCAAGATGTTTCTGTCTAGAAAGGAAGCACATAGTTTTAAAGCATAGACCAGTGGTGCTTATAAACTTATCCAAGTTAAACAATATAATACCACAAATTAGTAATTGATTTTACAACAGAAATTATGCAAATTTTCCATCATGTCCTGCAACCTTTTCAAAAAAGGCAGGATACTACTCACTTCATTCCATGCACAATATTAATATTCCAAGCAAATATTTTATTTTGTTTGTACACAGATGAAAGACCAATACCATAATACCTGATTCAAACATAAACAACATTCCAAAACTGAAGTGAAATTATACTATTTGCTTCCCAATAGTCAGCAGGAAATAAAAGAGCAATTCAAATCACAGACAAATCACCGGGAAGTATAAAAGGAATAGTATTGTAGTAGCAGATTTTGGCCTTTCCAGTATCAACTGTGGTGTGAGGGATTAGACGGGGGCGGAATTCTTAAAAATGGATCCTGGGGAGCACTTTGTGTCACTACGTAGATAGTTTGTATAGGGATGGAGTTAAGAAATGAAGTTGGCAAAGTGAATGACCATAACTTCAAATTTCAAAGTAAATTTATTATCTAAGTATGTATGTTACCATATGCTACCTTGAGATTAATTTTCTTGCAGGCATTTACAGGGAAAAATAAAGAACTATCATAAAATTTACAAAAAAGTACACATAAACAAAGACTGAGAAACAACCCACATGCAAACTGCAAATGTAAAAAAAGAGACGTTGTAAAGAATCCTTGAGAGAGAGTCTGTAGTGCACAGAATCATTTTGAAGCTGTAGTGAGTGAAGTTATCCACAATGGTTCACCAGTCTGATGGTTGTAGAGTAAGATCTCTTCCTCAGCCTGATAGTGTGAACCTAAGGCTCCTGTACATCCTGCCTCATGGTAGTAGTGAGAAGACAGCATGACCTGAATGGTGTAAGCTTATTGGTAAATATCAAAGTAGTTTTGTAATGGGATTAGGAAATTCCAAAAATTAAGTGCCTGAATTGGATGAAGGCCAAATTCAATATCATTACACAGGATACCTTCAGGTAAATTTCTTTTAAGTGGGAACTTCTTAAAAGTCAGGACCAATGTATTCCCCAGAAAGAGTGAAGTGCAAGGAAGTGATATACAGGGAACCCTGGATGTCAACAGAAAGAGGGTTTGATTTAAAAACATGGAAACTTTTAGCACATTAGGAAACTGAACACAGGGTAAGGCCTTTTGTGAGTACAGACATTGTGGATGGGAAATTTTGAAAAAAAGGAAATTAGGAGAGCAAAGAAGGGTCACTATACATCAGTCAGGTGACTGGAAGGAAAATGACATTATACGTATGTCAGGGGTAAGTTTTTTTATGCAGAGAGTGGTAAGTGCATGGAATGGGCTGCCAGCGGAAACAATAGGGTTTTTCAAGAGACCCCTGGATGGATTCATGGAGCTTAGTAAAATAGAGGGCTATGGGTAAGCCCAGGTAGTTCTAAGGTAAGGGCATGTTCCACCAGCAGAGGCGGGTGGGGGGGGGGGGGGGGGTGCAATAACAAAGGAAAATTATCAAGAGTTGAGAAACAGAGTGAGACTTATTAAGCATCAAAGAGACAAGCTGTGCTTAAAATAGCAGGTGAGGTCTGAAATGACTAATTTTCACCAAGGAGAAAGATACTGCAAATAGAAATATCAGTTGAGATGATAAGTTCTCAAAAATTTTATGATTAAAAAATATTAGATGTCTTAGCAGGTATAAAGGTGGATGAATTCCCATAGTCTGATAAGATGTATTAATTAACCACAACAAAATAATCATTAATTTTGCCACTCAGATGGGATATTTTTGTCTTTGATGTTGCTTGGTTTAATCTGCTAATCACCAACTTTGAAATACTTGTGAATTCAGTATCATTCAATGCAATTTATTCTGTGCATGCTGCTTAACATATCACTTAGTAAAAACAGTTGTAATAAATTCCAGTATGAAGATGCTGACCTTTTCAGATAGTTAAGTAACTTTAGATCAACTATATCCTGACCACATATCATAAGACAAGTGACAAAGTTTACCCTTGTTCCATTCCTCTACCCCTAATAATTTCCAAAATTTCTGATTTTCAATACCTATAACAAAACTAACATTTATGTCACAATCAAAACAAACACGGAAACTTCTAAATTAAAGTGGAAGTTCTCATCATTGAAGTTATCACCATACATGAAAGGAGTCTACTGACAGGAAGAATTGGATTAAAGACTATCTGATTAAAAGCAATATTAAAAAATTCAATACAACATTTTTAATGATTAAATCCATTGATCTACCTCAAAACATACGATCTACCATTTTCCCTTTTTTTAATATCTTTACCTTCATTACGTCCTATAAAACTGACAAAAATTCTTATAACCAAGTACACAAGTGCAAAAGTTCAAGCAATTAGAACTGCTTCAAAATATGTTAAATATGTCTGAAAGTCATAAGGTGGATGAACGTTACACTAATTCTCCACAGCAACTGACCTACAGCAAGATCATGTGTTTTTGGACAATGTTAACTGAAATTGGAATGCCTTGTGAACTCTTAACATACATTGAAACAGGTTAAACAAATAAAGATTTTAAACCCTCTTTTTCTCTAAGCTTCAAGATTTTGTTAATATTCATGGAATTTGTAAGTATAAAGTATGTAACGGGGGTTTTTTCTTTTTCTTTGTTACTGTGTATGTAATCAAAATGGCGTCTTTGTTTTGTTACAAGTAGGAATCCTGGCGCCTGAGTTAATAGTAGGAATGCTAGGTTCTTTGTTATGATAAGTGTTGGAAGCTTGTTTGGGACTATAAACTGATTGTTGGTGGGGGTTTTGGGGAGTCGGCGCGATGGAGTGAGAGAGAGAGGACGGGGTGCTGGAAGCTGGGCGACGGTACGGACCCCGAGCGGGGGTCCCCGGCCCAAGGTTTTCGGTGAGGAGAGGAGACGGAGACAGAGGAGTGTGGAGCGACTGGTCGACCACCGTGGGGGTCCCAGGAGGCGGGTCGAGGAGTTCGGAGGGGATCGAATACCAGAAGACTTCAGTAATTGAGCTCCAACGATTGTGCACGAAGTGGTTTGGACTTTGATAAGTTTGGCGCCTTTTCTTTTTTTTCTCTTATTCATATATACTGTATCGTTAGTAATCGCTTAGTTATAGTACTCTTTATAAATTGTACTCATTTAATCGCATAAGGTGTACTGTCTGTTTTTGGGCGAGGCGGGGACATCACACAGCATCCACACCAGCTGATTACCCAGTTGGCGGGATCGAAGGCTGCTCCCCCTAGACTAGAACGAGTTTGAGCGATGCCTGAGGTGACCCAGGGGTTACAAGTAGAAAACTTGAATTTATGATCAAAGATGTATTTAGACCAAACTATTCTTTATCACCAATATTGCAATTATTTCCTTTACCTGGCAAGTCCCTATCTTAAAGGTAATGCACCAGGTGACTAATAAAATGGGATTCCCCAGATAACAAACAAATTCAATCTAAATTTTCCTTAAGTTCCATAAGTCATAAAGAAAATCCATGCTGCAACAAACAAAAACCATTACATTATGCATATTACCCTCTGGCAATTTGAAGTTTTAAGGAGTTCAAAGGTTTCAAAACAAAACGGAAAAGGAAGTATTGCCATCACACATGCATCAAAGTCAGTGGTTAGCTTTTTTTTCCATTTGATCATACTAAGATACAAAATGAAACAATAAGGGGGAATGCCGTGACTAAGCAAATGTTAAAACAGACATTTCAACTCTGCTAAACCAGTACATTTTTTCCCTCCAACTACAGTTAAGCACAGTGTCAGCATTTGATCAGTAGCACTTCTGTTAAGAGCTGGTGGTAAGGGGCAAAATATCTGAGATGAACTAAAAGTTTAACATAAGCATTCACTATTCATATTAGCCCTAATCATAACCGAAAGCAGCAATACAGAAACAGACCCTTTGGCCCAACAATTCCATGGCAACCACAGCATCCTCCATGCTAGTCCCAGTTGCCCAAGTTCAGTCCTAACCTTTTCCTCTTTAAGTAACTATCCAAATATCTCTCAGATGTTGCAATTCTACATACCTTGACCACTTCCTCTGGCAGGTCACTCCAGCTACTCATCACCCTCTATGTAAGAACTTACCTCTCAGGTATCTTTAAAATATTGCCCCTCTTACCTTGTATCTAGGCTCTCTAGTCTTAGACTCCTCAACCCTGGGGAGAAAATACTACACCACCCACTTTGTCCATATCCTTCATGACTTTATGAACTTTTATGAATTTAGCTCTCATTCTATGCTCTAAGGAATAATGATCCAGCCCTCTAATCATGACAGCATATCATAAATTTCTTCTGCACCCACTCCAGCGTGACAACATATTTCCCATAAGAGGGTGACCAAAATCGATACATAATACTCCATAAGTGCAGCCTCACCAGCAACATATATAACTGCAACAACCCAACTCCTAAACTGGATGCCCTGTATGACAAAAGCTTTTACTTTTACTATTGTCTACTTTAGTGGTCACCAACCCGTCGATCTCGATCGACTGGTCGATCTTTGAGACTTTCCCAGTAGATCCTGAAAAAAATGTAAATAAATACACAAATACTGTTGAGAGATTGTTTCCGGGTTGCGGGGATTTCGTTCCGTTCTTTCTGCCCAGTGCACATGCGCATAGGTCCTCCGCACTACACAGTGTACTTCAGTGATCCCCAACAACCAGGCTGCGAGGAAACAATATGAGTCAGTTGCACCTTTCCTCATTCCCTGTCACAGCCACTGTTGATCTTTAACCCATGCGAGGTCATCAGTCGCCTAAATGCGCGGACGGCGAGAACCGCCGATGCTACTGGCCCAGAGCGTGGCCGGCGGGAAGTGCCGATGCTACTGGCCCGGAGCGTGGCCGGCAGGAAGTGCCGATGCTACTGGCCCAGAGCGTGGCCGGCAGGAAGTGCCGATGCTACTGGCCCGGAGCGTGGCCGGCGGGAAGTGCCGATGCTACTGGCCCAGAGCGTGGCCGGCAGGAAGTGCCGATGCTACTGGCCCGGAGCGTGGCCGGCGGGAAGTGCCGATGCTACTGGCCCGGAGCGTGGCCGGCGGGAAGTGCCGATGCTACTGGCCCGGAGCGTGGCCGGCAGGAAGACCCGATGCTACTGGCCCGGAGCGTGGCCGGCGGGAAGTGCCGGTGCTACTGGCCCGGAGCGTGGCCGGCGGGAAGTGCCGATGCTACTGGCCCGGAGCGTGGCCGGCGGGAAGTGCCGGTGCTACTGGCCCGGAGCGTGGCCGGCGGGAAGTGCCGGTGCTACTGGCCCGGAGCGTGGCCGGCGGGAAGTGCCGATGCTACTGGCCCGGAGCGTGGCCGGCGGGAAGTGCCGGTGCTACTGGCCCGGAGCGTGGCCGGCGGGAAGTGCCGGTGCTACTGGCCCGGAGCGTGGCCGGCGGGAAGTGCCGATGCTACTGGCCCGGAGCGTGGCCGGCGGGAAGTGCCAGTGCTACTGGCCCGGAGCGTGGCCGGCGGGAAGTGCCGATGCTACTGGCCCGGAGCGTGGCCGGCGGGAAGTGCCGATGCTACTGGCTCAGAGCGTGGCCGGCGGGAAGTGCCGATGCTACTGGCCCGGAGCGTGGCCGGCGGGAAGTGCCGATGCTACTGGCCCGGAGCGTGGCCGGCGGGAAGTGCCGATGCTACTGGCCCGGAGCGTGGCCGGCGGGAAGACCCGATGCTACTGGTCCGGAGCGTGGCCGGCGGGAAGTGCCGATGCTACTGGCCCAGAGCGTGGCCGGCGGGAAGTGCCGATGCTACTGGCCCGGAGCGTGGCCGGCGGGAAGTGCCGATGCTACTGGCCCGGAGTGTGGCCAGCGGGAAGTGCCGGTGCTACTGGCCCGGAGCGTGGCCGGCGAGAAGTGCCGTTGCTACTGGCCCGGAGCGTGGCTGGCGGGAAGTGCCGATGCTACTGGTCCGGAGCGCGGACAGATGGGCACCGCCTCTGAACCTGTTTAGAACACCGAATGTTCGTGGGGAATCTGGTGCTAAAATATTCGCACACGACCTAATTCGAGCTCAAGGTTTCATAGGTATCAGAGCAGCTACCTCGCTGCGATCTGCTGAAGCAAGCTTTTGTCGGTTGATAGATCCTACAAAGGGGGTGGGCGCGGGCCTGTCGCTCTCCTCACTCGGTTTGCCGCTCTGTCTGGACTGCGACCGCCGCGGCCCTGACCTCGTCCTCTCACCCCACCCACGACCAGCCGCACCTGGCCAGGTGGCCGGCAGGCAGAGGCTGGAGTTTGGGCCTGGAGGCTGTCTAATGAGGCAATGAAGCCCTGAAAACTGCTTCAGTACCTTGAGTCCCAGCACCCTGCACTTAAAGACGAACCCGTTGAGTTTTATCAGCAGAAAAAACGTTAGCAGGGTGGCACAGCAGCTAAGTGCCAAGAGCCGTGAAGGTCTTGTTTAACAACACCCCCCCCCCCCTCCAGTCAGCCAGTCCGCAAGAATATTGTCAATATTAAACCGGTCCACGGTGCAAAAAAGGGTGGGTACCCCTGGTGCTTATGCATTATTTCTACTCCCGGGTTGCGGGATTTTACTTCCGGTCTTTTCTGCCCCAGTGCACGTGCGTGTAACTAATCAATCTGGAGTCGATCTCACCTTTCACTAAAGCCAAGATAGTGGATCTTGGGCTTAAAAAGGTTGGTGACCACTAGTCTACTTGTATGGCCCTTTTCAGCGAACTGTGAACTTGAATGACAAGGTCCCTCTCATCACTGACCTCTATTCTCTATATAGGTCCTACTATTGTTTAATTATCCAAAATGTATCACATCACACTTATCCAAGTTGAAATCTATTTGATAAAAACACAAAATGCTGGCAAAACTCAGCAGGCCAAACAGCATCTATGGGAGGAGGTAGTGACGACGTTTCGGGCCAAAACATCATCACTACTTCCTCCCATAGATGTTGTTTGGCCTGCTGAGTTCTGCCAGCATTTTGTGTTTTTATTTATTTCCAGCATCTGCACATTCACTCATGTTGCCTTTGAAATCGATTTGTATTGCTTAGCCCATCTTCTTAACTGTTCAAAATCTCTTTGCAATTCATTGCAACCTGCTTCACTATCAACTATTATCAGCATATTTATTAATCGTGCAGAGCACATTTATTCTTTACTTATGCAAATGATTGAGATGTAACAGAGGTTCCAGCACTGGCCCCTGCGTCACCCACTAGTCACAAGGCTCCAGCAAAAGAATCAACCTTCAACCATCGCCCTCTGTTTCCTATCATCAATCTTCCTCGCTAGCTCCCCCTGAATCCCAAATGATCTAGTCTTCTAGATCAGCCTGCCATGCGGAAACTTGTCAAAGGTTGTACACAGACAACGTTCACCCTCCAACCTTCACCTGTTCCCTTAGTTACATTTTCAAAAAAAGGTTCAACAGACACGACCTCCAATGCACAAAACCATGCTGCCTAATCCTAATCAGACCTTGACTATCTAAATGACGGCTGATCTCGTCCCTAACAATTCAGTCTGGTAACTTCACTACAACTGAAGTCAGGCTCACCTGCCTGTAATTCCTTAGTCTGTCCTTGCTACATTTCTTGAAAAGAAAAACATCAGTCATCTAGAACTTCATCAGTGGCAATCAATATCCCCATTCCTCATCTTCTGTACAACTCAGAACTAATTAATTTATTTATCGTTAACAGTGTGGAACAGGCTCTTCTGGCACAACAAACTGCACCAACCAGCAATCTACCAATTTAACACTAGCTTACTCACCGGACAATTTACAATGACCTATTAACTTACTAATGTCTTTTGTCTGCGGGAGGAAACCTACACAGTCACAGGGAGAACACACAGACAGCGCTGGAATTGAACTCCGAACTCCAATTAATTAGCTTTCTCCTTTTTCCAGGTCTGATTAAGTGTTCTTGAACTGATATTTTAACTTTTTTTTATATTCTGTAGCTGAACAGCCCAGTGATTTTCAGATATTGTTCCATTTGAGTTAACTTCCTGTCTATCACTGGACTTAGACTTAATTTTAATTAAGTCTTAAAGTTCCCCAACTGGCAGAGAAATGCAATTTTTTCACCTGCATTTTCCATGGGTTGTTTAGTGGAAGTGTCATATAGTATGTCAGTGTGGGCCATGCATTCCAGTGATTAATAAAGGATGAAGTCCCTTGTTCCCCACTGAACCCAAATCCCATGTCTGAATCTGAGACCACACCTGACACACGTTTCTGTTAATGGCACTCCCTCAAGTGGTCAATCTGTGTCAATGTAATTTTCATTGGGTGACAAAAGAACTGCTCTTACTTTCTCAAAGAGTAACCAGGTACATGCAAGTAAAAATATTTCTGGTACGTCCTTGTAAGACAATACACATGCCTCCCCACAATATCCTTATCTTCAACACAGAAGATTGTCTTCAGTTTAAATGTAGAGTGACAATATACTTTTTAAAATTAACCTTACCACAGTCTTGTTTTTAATAGTACCTGTTTTCACAAGCATGCTTTTTAACTTGCGATAAAATCCATTCAACTTCAGATGGAAGGGTATTCCAAAGCGTCTTTGATTTGGAAACTAAGTTCTGTTCTGTTAAAACCTATGGAATAGAATCACACAATTCAACAGTAAGATTCAAGTTCTCTTAACTACCTGTAAATTGTTACTTTGGCAGGTGAAAAGTGATGACGTTCTCTGCTCTAACAATAAAAATTACCTCATTCACAAACAAGCAATAATTGGTCATCAGATGGCACACAAAATGAGGGTAATACCCATCTGCTTTGAAAGTTGAAATATAGATATTGGAACACCATAATAGACAGCAGCCTTTCTTCCAATTAAAGCAAAACTTACATAATCTGACACATTTGGAAGAGCCAGACTTGTAAATTTTTGGTCTATTGGATGCTACTCACTAATATCAAACAACTTTCATTTCATATTTTGCACAAGAGAATAATTATCCTGCAAATTTAAACAGTGTGAAACATAAACACAGTTCAATTTTTCTATTGTCTGTATTCTGTTAGTAATTTTTTTAATAGATATAGATATATACACTGTATTTGTTATATATTCTCGTATACATTAATAAAAATACTGAACAAGAAACATACAAACACTCTGACCTCAACCCTGGCTCAAGCCACAAACAAAACCCACATTCTGGACCCCAATGCTTACCACTGTAAGTACTACTGGCTCATTCTTGACTACCTAGTGAGCTAGATACCAGACTATGAGCTTCTCTGGAAGATCAAATGCTGTATACCAAGCAGTATGCCACACTTACGAAATGGCATTGCAACACTTTACACAGAATATTTCAGTTTAAGATGGTGCTGGTGATGCATAGCAACCACTTGGGGGCAACAAACAAAATTACTAACTACTTTATTAATCGCATTTTTTCTAGAAAACAATCAAGCAATCAATAGCCTGTAACTTCCCTTTCAGAGTTGAGCTTTTGAAACGCCTGTATGACATGGCATTTTTGAGGTGCTAACTGAAGTCTCGAAAGTGCAGGACAGGTGTGGCATGGTGTGTACAGGCTGAATTGAGGCAACAGGGCCCAAGCCTGAGAGTGGGGAATGAGCCAATGTTTACCCATTGCTGGTGCAGACTTGGACGCGATTCAGTGCAGCAGAACCGAGGGAAGACGGAGTCAAGGCAGCAGGGCCCAGGCCCAAGAGAGAGGAAAGACCTGAGGTTTGATCGATTTAAGCACCTGGCTGAATCGAAAAGGTTGGGTACTGGCCGAATCAAGGTGGCAGGACCCACACCCAAGAAAGTATTAAAGCTGCAGGGCCTGGGTCCAAGAGCAAGGAATGACCCAAGATTTGATTGAGTTAAGTGATGGGCCAAATCAAAGTAGCGGGGCCCAGGTCCAAAAGTGTATTTAACCGGCAGGGTCCGGGTGTGAGAGTGAGGAACTACCAGAGGTTTGGACGATTTAGAGAACAGATCGGCTTGAAAAGGTCAACGTATCGGGCCAGGCTGCTCAGCTTGCTGCTCTGCACAGTTTACTCGTCTCTGCAACTAATAGGCTCCTAAATCGATTCCAATGAGGAAAGCCCTCGTGGCTGTGGACTCACTTCTGTGAACATCAGTTTGGAATATTATTTGCTTACTTTTACTGCTTGCACAATTTACTTTTTTTCTACATAATGGGTACTTGACTTTTTTTAAAAAAGTGTTCTATTAGTTTTATTTGTATTGGGGCTGGCTGTAAGATTAATCTCAAGGTTGTATATAGTATACATACCTTGATAATAAATGTACTTTGAACTTTAAAAGGAAACAAGTAATTGATTATGGATTTTTAAAAGCATAACTTCTGAACCCAAGCATAGAAAATAAACTCTGGCATATTTAGTGGGACACAGCAGGGCTTATTACTCTGCTGCGATGCCATTATTTGAATAAACTCAACATTCTCTGCCCAGAATTGAGCAGCTACACAGCTGAAATATTAGATCATTTGCTTGTGCTCTCCTTTATTAGAAGAGAGGAAATGAAACGCCAAAGGTTTACAATAATTCTCAAGCTGCAAGAATGGTATCTCAATGCATAATGCATTATGCTATTTAGATATATTTTAACAATTATCTACAGCTACCAACTTCTTCCGATGCAGGTTTCAACTAGGGAGAAAAAATCTGCTTTTTGGATAACTACTTAAAGTGGCAATGGATGTGCCAGTGGGGTCAGTGTTGGTAACCTTATCACGTGTCGATTATATGACTGATTTAGTGTGAATACACAAAGCTTGATCAGTAAGTTTTATGGAATAGCACACAGTAAGGACGTGCAGATGAAATTGAGGAAGGTTACTGTAGATTATTGAGGTGGGAGAGTGGTGTGGATCTTGATCAGTCAGAGAAGGAGTGGCAAATGGATTTCAAAATGGATGTGAGGTGATGCATTTTGGAAAGTCAAACCAGCGTATGACATGTATTGTGAATGGTAGGACACTAGGGAGTGTAATGGAACAGAGGGACTTTGGAATTGCAGTTTGTTGAAAACAGTATCACAAGTAGACAGGATGATTATAGAAAAAAGACAAGTCCATTAAGACACTGGAGCAGAATTAGGCCATTCAGCCCATTGAGTCTGCTCCACTATTCCATCATGGCTGATCCCAGATCCCACTCAACCCCATACACCCGCCTTCTCGCCATATCCTTTGATGCCGACCGATCAGGACACAATTAACTTCCGCTTTAAATATATGCACGGGCTTGGCCTCCACCACAGTCTGTAGCAGAGCATTCCAGACTTACTACTCTCTGGCTAAAAAAAATTCTCCTTACCTCTGTTCTAAAGGGTCACCCCTCAATTTTGAGGCCCCTCTAGTTCTGGATATCCCCCACCTTTGGAAACATCTTCTCTTTATCCACCCTATCTAGTCCTTTCAACATTTGATAGGTTTCAATGAGATCTCACCCCCACAAAATTCTTCTAAATTCCGATGAGTACAGGCCCAAAGTTGCCAAATGCTCCTCATATGTTAATCTCTTCATTTCTGGAATCATCCTCATGAACCTCTTCTGAACTCTCTCCAATGACAGTCTATGTTTCAAGCCTACACTGGTGAACGTACTGCCCTTTTCTACGCTACATTACCGACTGTATTGGTGCTGCTTCCTGCACCCATGCTGAAATAGTCAATTCCATCCACTTTGTCTCCAACTTCCACCATGGCCTCAAATGTGACACTTCCCTTCCCTTTCTCAATCACACTGTCTCCATCTCTAGAGACAACTTATCCACTAGAGTCTATCATAAATCAACAGATTCTCACAGCTACCTGGACTATACCTCGTCCCACCCTACTGCTTGTAGAAAAGCTATGTCCTCTTTCAGTTCCTCCATCTCATCTACTCTTAGGATGAGGCTTTTCATTCCGGAATGTTGGGAGATGCCCCCCATTTTCAAAGAAAAGGGCTTCCCTACTTCCATCATCAACGCTGCCCTCAACCACATCTCTTCCATTTCACGCACGTATGCTCTTACCCCATCCTCCCGCTGCACTACCAGGGATATTGTCCTCACCTACCACCCCACCAGCCTCCACGGCTAGGACATAATTCTCCGAAACTTCTGACACCCCCAACTGGATCCCGCCACTCTTCCCACACACCACCCCCCCACTTTCTGCAGGGAGTGCTCCCCACACGACTCCCTTGTTCATTCATCCCTCCCCACCGATCTCCCACCCGGCACTTAACCTTGCAAGCGGAGCAAGTGCTACATCTGCCCCAATATCTCCTCCCTCACTACCGATCAGGGCCCTAAACAGTCCTTCCTGGTGAGGCAACACTTCACCTATGAGTCTTTTGGGATCAGATACTGTGTTTGGTGCTCCCAGTGTGGCCTCTTTAATATCAACCAGATGTTGATTGGGAGCCATTTCAGTCCTGGGAAAAAGTCTCTGACTATCCTCATAATCAATGCCTCTCATCATCTTATACACCTCTATCAGGTCACTTCTCATCCTCTGTCACTCCATGAAGGAAAGGCCAAGTTCACTCAACCTATTCTTGTAAGGCATGCTCCCCAATCCAGGCAACATCCCTGTAAATCTCCTCTGCACCCTTTCTATAGTTTTCACATCCTTCCTGTAGTGAGGTGACCAGAACTGAGCACAGTACTCCAAGTGGGTTCTGACCAGGGTCCTATATAGCTCTAACGTTACCTCTCGTCTCTTGAATTCAATCCCACGGGTGACGAAGGCCAATGCACTGTATGCCTCTGGTCCTGGAGACTTATCCAACTTGATGATTTCCAAAAGCTCTAGCACATCCTCTTTCTTAATGTCTATATGCTCAAGCTTTTCAATCTACTGTAGGTGATCTCTACAACTGCCAAGATCCTTTTCCATAGTGAATACTGAAGCAAAGTATTCACTAAGTATCTTTGCTATCTCCTCTCTGGTTCCATACACACTTTTCTACTGTCACTCTTGATTGGTCCTATTCTCTCACATCATATCCTCTTGCTCTTCACATACTTGTTGAAGGCCTTGGGGGTTTCCTTAATCCTGCTTGCCAAGGCCTTCTTATGGCCCCTTCTGGCTCTCCTAATTTCATTCTCAAGCTTCTTCCTGCTAGCCTTATAATCTTCTAGATCTGTATCATTACCTAGTTTTTTTGAACCTTTCGTAAGCTTTTCTTTGCTTCTTGACTAGATTTACAACAGCATTTGTACACCATGGTTCCTGTATCCTACCATCCTTTTCCTGTCTCACTGGAATGTACTTATGCAGAATGCCACGCAAATTTAGATGCCCTGAACATTTACGCCGTACATTTCCTTGAGAACATTTGTTCCCAATTTATGCTTCCAAGTTCTTGCCTGATAACTTCATATTTCCTCTTACTCTGATTAAACATTTTTCTAATTTGTCTGTTCCTATCCCTCTCCAATACTATAGTAAAGGAGGTAGAATTGTGATCACTATCTCCAAAATGCTCTCCCACTGAGAGATCTGACACCTGACCAGGTTAATTTCCCAATACCAGATCAAGTACAGCCTCTCCTCTTGTAGGCTTTTCTACATATTGTGTCAGGAAACCTTCCTGAATACACCTAACAAACTCACCCCATCTAAACCCTTCGCTCTAGGGAGATGCCAATCAATATTTGGGAAATTAAAAATTGCACCATGACAACCCTGTTATTATTACACCTTTCCAGAATCTGTCTCCTTATCTGCTCCTCTATGTCCCTGTTACTAATGGGTGGTCTATAAAAAAGACCCAGTAGAGTTATTGACCCCTTCCTGTTTCTTTCAATATTTTTTATTAGCTTCTGCATAAAGGAATAGAGTACAAGAAGACATATATTATAAGTCAAAAGAAAAAATGAAATAGCATCAAATACATTGTATTAAAATACAGTTACAATCACAAAACCCTGTACAGGTATTCATAAAAATTAAATTAAATTGTAATATTGAAATATAATAATTTTGTTGTACAGAAAAGAATCTAAACCCACTACCAAGGTCAGAGCTGTTAAGAAAAGCAACAAAAAAGGGGAAAAACCCTTATCATATAATAAAATATATTATTAGCCATCAACTGTACTTTTACAACAAATCAAAGGTTTTGAAAATAACTCAAAAATGGTCCCCACAATGTATAAAAGTCTTGGCTAGATTCAAAAACTGAACATCGGATCTTCTCTAAATTTAAGCATGGCACATAACATCCTATAACCATTGAGCATGAGTAGTTGGAACAGCATCCTTCCATTTAAGCAAGAGCGCCCTCCTAGCTATAAGAGAAGTAAAAGCCAAAATATGCAAATGAGGGTGTCTGCAATATAAAGTCTTTTCCTCCAACAATACAGGCAGTTCCTGGGCTACGAACGAGTTCCATTCCTGAGTCCGTCTTTAAGTCAGATTTGTACGTAAATCGGAACAAGTACATCCCGTATTATTTAGCGTCAGTTAGTCAAACATTTGTCTTAATTTATAGTATATATTTTACCTTTTTATGCATATAAAACACCTAAGAAACATATGTATTCCAATAATTAAACCACTGCATTGCTTAGTAATAATTATAGCTTTCATCAGGGCAGGGCCTTTCACATGCTTCATTATTCTCACTTTATCCTTAAAAATTGTTCCGATCGTTGACCGACTGTAGACTAACGCTTTTCTAATGACCGATGGCGTTTCACCTCTTTCCGATCGCTTTAATATTTCCACTTTATTTTCAATGGCGATCACTTCCCATCAACAGAACAGAAACACTGCGGGCAGCGGATTCCAAGCTGTGCCGGCTCCCGAGGTCCGCTGGGTCCTAAGGACCACCGCACTGAATTCCCCACGTCCGAAAGCCCATCACACTGAGACAAGTTAAATGGGACAAGTGGGGGCTGTGCTGGGTTTGGGTATTTGATCCTCCACAATATTCTGCGTGGGAATTTAAACTGGAGGTGGCAGAACTTACAGGAAATGTATATAATTGAAATGCAGAAAGTCTCGAATTTGTAAATAATGAAAAAAAAGTTTTGGGTAAATTATATTTAGCTGACAGTTGCTCAAACGAAAGAAGACTTTCTCCAACAAACAAATCCTGGAAGTATTTAATACCCAATCTACCCCATTCTTTAAAAACTGAATCGGTCATCGAAGGTTTAAAAAAAAGTTAAAACAAATGGGACTAGACAAAGAAAACCTCAATAAACCAAAGAATTTCCTAAATTGTACCCAGATCCTCAAAGTACGTTTAACTATCACATTTTCAGTTAGTTTACTAAAAGATAAAGGGAGTGAGGATCCAAGCAGAGAAATAATAGAAAATTTATTAACAGAGTTAGCTTCTAAAGAGACCCATATCGGACAGTCCTCATGGTTAATATAATACGTCCAAAACGTAAGATTTCGTATACTGACTGCCCAATAATAAAACCTTAAATCTGGTAAAGCTAAACTTCCATTCTTCTTAGATTTTTCAAGATGACCTTTATTTAGTCGAGAATGTTTTTTCCATATACAAGGAGAAATAATAGAATCAAGAGAATCAAAAAAAAGATTTAGGATTAAAAACAGGTAATGCCTGAAAAAGTTATACAAATTTAGGTAAAATGTTCATTTTAATAGAGTTGATTCGGCCAATCAAGGATAACGAAAAAGGTGACCAATTTGATAGTGTCCTTTTTACAAAATTCAGTAAGGTAAGAAAATTTTCATTAAATAGGTGTTTATAATTCTTAGTAACTGTTACACCCAAATAGGTAAAATGATTTTTTACAATTTTAAAAGGAAGGTTAGTATTAATTGATGACAAATTATTCAGAGTAAAAAGTTCACTCTTATGTAAATTCAGTTTGTATCCTAAAAACTGGCTAAAACAAGAAAGTAGAGAAAGCGCAGGAGTGAAGTCAAGTGAATGGCGAGGAGTAATGTTGAGTGAAGTCTCGACATTAGAAATAAAAAGCAATAGATCATCAGCATAAAACAAAACTTTATGAACAGTCCCTCTCCTTAGAATACCAGTAATATCATTAGATTCTCGAAAAGCAATGGCTAGGGGTTCGAAGGCCAAATCAAAGAGCTTAGGGGACAACCTTGTCTAGTTCCACATTGAAGTTTAAAAGGTTTGGAATACTGAAAATTAGTAAGGACCCTGGCAGAAGGAGATCGATACAGTAATTTAATCCATTGAATAAAATCAGGCCCAAAATAAAATTTTTCTGAAGTTTTAAATAAATAATTCCATCCAACCCAATCAAAAGCCTCCTCAGCGTCCAAAGAAATCACACATTCCGATACCCCCTGAAAAAGGGAATAAATAACATTTAATAAATGATGAATATTAAAGTTGGAATATCAATTTTTAATAAATCCCATCTGATCATCAGAAATGATAGATGGTAAAATATTTTCAATTCTATGGGCCAAAACTTTAGATAGGATTTTAGTATCAACATTAAGTAAAGAAATTGGTCTGTATGAAGAGCATTCGGTTGGGTTCTTATTCTTTATGAGAATAAGCAAAATAGAAACTTTATAAAAATATTGTGGCAACCTACTCAGCTTACAGGAGTCTGAAAAAATTACACATAAATGAGGTATAAGCAGTGAGGAAAAAGCCTTATCAAATTCTGCAGAAAATCTATCAAGACCCGGAGCCTTCCCCGAGTGCAAGAAACTTACAGCCTCGACAATTTCCTCACATAAAATAGGTTGATCTGTTTTCGTTTATCAACAGAAAGTGTAGGAATGTTTAATTGATCTAAAAATTATTCATTATAGTGTTATCTTTGGGAGGGTCAGAACTATAAAGTTTAGAATAAAATTCTTTAAAAATATTGTTTATTTCTAAACGGTCAGTTGTCCTATCACCATTAGCGTTACAAATTTCTTTAATTTGTCATTTAGCTATGAAGGTTTTTAATTGATTAGCCAATAATTTACCTGTTTTGTCTCCATGGATATAAAATTGACTTTTATCTTTTAAAAGTTGAGTTTCAATTGGATATGTTAGAAGACGATCGTATTTAGTTTGAATTTCAACATGCTTTTTATATAAAGCAGGATCTGGAACCAAGGCTTATTTTTGATCTAATTGTTTTAACTGATTAGCTAACTCAATCCTCTCTTTATTAGCTTTTTTCTTGACACTTGTAGTATAGAAAATAATCTGACCTCTAATAAAAGCTTTAAAGGCATCCCATCTAAAAGACTAGAAGTCTCTTCCAAAGTATTCTCTTCAAAAAAAATAATTTATCTCTCCAGAAATTTTAAGAAATATTTATCAGATAACAAAGTTAAATTAAAACACCAAGATCTGTTTATTTGAGGAAGACTAGGGAGATTTAAAGATAAAAGCATGATTCTGGAGCATGATCTGAAACAGCAATTTCTTTGTATTCACAGGATCGAACTAAAGGAATCATTTAATTATCAATAAAAAAAGTAAGCAATCCTGGAATACGTATGATGGACATGAGAGAAAAATGAACACTCCCTATCTAGTGGATGTAAGAAATGCCATACATCAACAATACCGCATTTCATTAAAAAAGATAGAATAAACAAAGTTGATTTATTAAGTAAAAAGCACAAAATGCTGGCAGAACTCAGCAGGCCAGACAGCATCTATGGGAGGAGGTAATAACGACATTTCAGACCAAAACCCTGATGAAGGGTTTCAGCCCGAAACGTCGTTATTACCTCCTCCCATAGTTGCTGTCTGGCCTGCTGAGTTCTGCCAGCATTTTGTGTTTTTTATTTATTTCCAGCATCTGCAGATTCACTCGTGTTGCCTTTGATTTATTAAGTGTCGCTGTTTTAAAGGATGTCCTATCTAAAACTGGATCTAACCAACAATTAAAATCGCCTCCCATCAACAATGAGTAAAGGCTCAAATCTGGCAAAAATGAAAAAAAAATGCCCAAAAGATCCTGGAACATCTGTAGTCAGACCATACAGATTGGCAAATACCATTAATTTATTATCTAATTTTCCTGACACTACTTTTTTATTGAACAAAGGGAACTGTATTATCCATAAAAATCAAAACTCCACTAGATTTAGCCTGTAAAGAGGAGTAAAAATGTAGTCCTTCCCATCTACCGAAAAGACGCAAGTTATCATAATTACGTACATGTGTTTCTTGTAAAAAAAAATTGGGGCCTGAAGTTTTTTTAATACAGATGGCCCCCGTTTTTCGAACGTTCGCTTTACAACAGCTCGCTGTTACTTAAGACCTACATTAGTACCTGTTTTCGCTAACCAAAGAGGATTTTCGCTTTTACGAAAAAAAGACGCCCGCTTTATACGTGTGTTTACCCCGAGAAAGACTACCATGACCATGAAGCCTTGTGCGGGCAGTTGTGTGCGCATGCGTGTACGTGCCAATTTTTTCCCCCTCCAAATCGATTTTGGCTCGCTGTCTCCCCAATTTTGTTAAGTGAAACTACACCATACATACGATATTTCTACTTTATATAGGCTGTATATTTATATCATTCCTGCTTTTACTATATGTTTGGGTTATTTTAGGTTTTATGTATTATTTGGTTTGACTTGGTAGGTTATTTTTTGAGTCTGGGAACGTTCAAAAATTTTTCCCATATAAGTTAATGGTAATTGCTTCTTCGCTTTACAACATTTCGGCTTACAAAAGGTTTCACAGGAACACTCTACCTTCGGATAGAAGGGGAAACCTGTACAGGCAAAAATCTTATTCCGCTTCACAGGGTGATTTAATCTCTTCACGTTAAGACTGAGTAAGTTAATAGTATGACCCTTTATTAATACTATTTAATAGAGAAATTAAAGTAATAACCAGTAAAATGAACATTAAAACCAAATAACAAGCCTTGAAATATGGTAACCAAGCAACAGATTTGGCTAACATCCCAAAACAGCTCCCAGATAAAGAACACCCCCCTCCCCCCCGCAAAGTCAGAAGGCCAGCCAAAAGAAGGCTGGCAGCTACAACTAATGACATCACCCTCCCAAAACAGCCTGCTGAATGACTCCTAATTCCAAAGTCAACTATATTCCAAGCTAGACTAAATAACGGCCAAAAAAGGCTTAGTCCTCATAACAAGGACACAAATAGATTATTACAGTTTCAAAACCATAGAATGAAAAATACCCAAACTAAGCCATATTGATAAAAAAAACTCAAGAAAAGTGTATGAAATAATTTTTAAAAACTTATCAAAATTCATAACATAATTACACTCGGTATCAAGTCATTACAATCTGTTCTCTAAGTAAAGCATTTAAATCACAAGGAAGTTTAGCTGCGAAGGTTCACCAAAAGTAAGAGAAGCAATTATTCATATATTTCATACAGTCAAACCATTGACTTTAAAAAATCCCAGGCTTCTCCACTCGAGCGAAACCATTCTTTAGAACTATCTTGCAGAGTGATTCTAAGATGAGCAGGATAACAAAGAGACAGCTTTAAACCTTTGTTAAGAAGTTCCAACATAACCTCTTTGAATTTAGCATGTTCATTCATGACCTCGGGTGAAAAATCCTCGACAATCCTGATCTTCTGACTGGCACATGTTCAGGGAGGCTGCAACTGATAGCAACTCTACCAACTTAGAGGAGTACACGGCATCAGTGACTAGCTACATCAGCAAGTGCATTGATGACGTTACTTTGTCCAAGACCATCACTATACACGCTAACCAGAAACCATGGATGATCGCGGAGGTGCGTGCGCTGCTGAGGTCCCACAACTCCGCCTTCAGAGCAGGCAACAAGGCAGCTCTAACAACAGCAAGGGCCAAACTGTCCCGAGCCATCAGAGGGGCAAAGTGTGCACACGCCCAGCGAATCCACAGCCACTTCCAGGACAGTGGTGACACGTGGTGCATGTGGAAGGGCATCCAGGACATCACCAATTACAGGACAACATCACCTGTCTGTGCGAGTGATGCCTCCCTCCCAGATGCGCTGAATAACTTCTATGCCCGTTTTGAGGCGGAAAATGATGTGGCGGCGAGGAAGTCCACCCCCCCCCCCCCTTACAAATGACCAGGTGCTGTGCCTCACCGTGGCCGACGTGAGAAGAACCCTGTGCAGGGTCAACCCACAGAAGGCTGCTAGTCCAGACAACATTCTTGGTAGAGTGCTCAGAGGATGTGCAGACCAGCAGCAATGTTCTCACTGACATCTTCAACATCTCCCTGAGCAGTGCCACCATTCCAACGTGCTTCAAGGCCGCCACCATCATCCCCATGACGAAGAAGTCTTCAGTGTCCTGCCTCAATGACTACCGTCCCGTTGCACTCACGTCCATCATCATGAAGTGTTTCAAAAGGCTCATCAAGACCCTGCTGCCCCCCTCAGTGGAGCCCCTGCAGTTTGCGAACCATCCTAACTGCTCAACAGACGACACCATTGCCATCACCCTCCACCTGGCCCTAACCCACCTGGACAAAAAAGACATGTACGTTTGAACACTGTTCATAGACTTCAGTTCAGCATTCAACATCTGCAACTGGATCCTAGACTTCCTGTCTAGGAGACCTCAGTCAGTCCGGATCGGGAGCAGCAACTCCAACACTATCACATTGAGCACGGGGACCGCCCCCCCAGGACTGTGCGCTCAGTCCACTGCTGTTCACTCTGCTGACCCATGACTGTACTGCAACACACAGCTCAAACCACATCTTCAAGTTCACCGATGACACGACCGTGGTGGGTCTCATCAGCAAGAACAACGAGTCAGCTTAGAGAGGAGGTGCGGCAGCTAACGGACTGGTGCAGAGCCAACAACCTGTCTCTGAATGTGAACAAATCAAAAGAGATGGTTGTTGACTTCAGGAGGGCATGGAGCGACCACTCCCCACTGAGCATTGATGGCTCCTTGGTATAGGTCGTTAAGAGCACCAAATTTCTTGGTGTTCACCTGGAGGAGAATCTCACCTGATCCCTCAACACCAGCTCCATAGCAAAGAAAGCACAGCAGCGTCTCTACTTTCTGCAAAGGCTGAGTAAAGTCCATCTCCCAACCCGCATCCTCATCACATTCTACAGGGGTTGTACTGAGAGCATCCTGAGCAGCTGCATCAATGCCTGGTTCGGAAATTGCACCATCTCAGATCACAAGACCTTGCAGCGGATAGTGAGGTCAGCTGAGAAGATCATCGGGGTCTCTCTTCCCACCATTACAGACATTTACACTACACGCTGCATTCGCAAAGCAAACAGCATTATGAAAGACCACACGCACCCCTCATACAATCTCTTCTCCCTCCTGCTTTCTGGGAAAAGGCACCAAAGCATTCGGGTTCTCACAACCAGACTATTTAACAGTTTCTTCCCCCAAGCCATCAGACTGCTCAATACCCAGAGCCTGGACTGACACCTTACTGCCCTAATGTCCTGTTTATTATTTATTGTAATGCCTGCACTGTTTTGTGCACTTTATGTAGTCCTGGGTAGGTCTGTAGTCTAGTGTAGTTTCTTTTTTCTCTGTGTTGTTTTTTAAGTAGTTCAGTCTAGTTTTTGTAGTGTGTCATGTAACACCATGGTCCTGAAAAACTGTCTCATTTTTACTATGTACTGTACATATCAGTTATGGTCAAAATGACAATAAAAGTGACTTGACTTGACGTCAACCATTCCTCTTCGACGAGATTCACGAATTAAACGATCCTTTGTTTGAAATTCATGGAAACAAATTACTGATTTGGGCTTGGCTCCCAGAAGTGGTCTTGGGACAGGCGATCTATGAGCTCGATCGATCATAGGTGCAGACAGTAAAATTTTAGGAAATAATTGTAACAAAAAGCTAGCAAAGAATTCAGTAGGATGATCACCTTCCGCTAACTTTTCAAGACCCAGAATTCGTAGGTTATTTCTTCTGCTTCTGTTTTCTAAATCGATAATCTTCTGTCTTAATTTCTCATTAGATTTAGATTGCTGTTCACAGGTCATCCATTCTTGCATCCAAAATTGTCAAGAGTTTCTTCATTCTCTTCTATTCGTTTACCATGCTCGGTTAAGGTTTTTTGAATAGAATCCAATTTTATGTCCTTTAGTTTAAATTCAGATCTAAGTTGTTGGAACTCATCAGAAGATTCTTTTCGAAGCGAATCCATTATAGAATCCAAAGAAGCAGGAGCATCTTTTTTTTAGTACCTTTGACACTCCTCGTACTCATAGCAAAAAATATCATATTTAAAAGTGAGGTTTCAAAACAGATTGTAAACAGTAAAGTAAGTGAGATAAGAGTGATTGCAAGAAGCTGTTACTCCATTCACAACCAGCAGGGACTATCCCTGTTTCTAACTTCCACCCACAGAGACTCAGTAGACAATCCCTCAATGACTACCTCTTTTTCTGCAGCTGGGACACTATCTCTGATCAGCAGTGTCACACCCCCACCTCTTTTGCCTCCCTCCCTGTCCTTTCTGAAACATCTAAAGCCTGACACTCAAAAGTAACCATTCCTGCCCCTTGAAAGATCATGACCAATGCATCCGTTATCTCTTCAGCAACCTCTCTCAGGACTCTGGTGACTTATCCACCTTGAGACCTTTGAGTTTGCCTAACACTTTTTCCTTTGTAATAGCACTCACACTTGCTTCCTGATACACACAGACCTTTGGCACACTGCTAGTGTCTTCCAAAGTGAAGACTGATGCAAAGTACCCATGAAGTTCATCTGCTGTTTCTTTGTCCCCCATTACTACCTCACCAGCATCATTTTCCAGTGATCTAATATCAACTCTCACCTCCCTTTTACTCTACATAACTGAAAAAATGTTGGTATCCTGCTTTATATTATCAGCTAATCTGCCCTCATATTTCACCTTTTCTCTTATAGCTTTCTTAGTTGACTTTTGTTGGATTTTAAAAGCTTCCCAATCATCTAACATCCCACTCACTTTTGCTACCTATATACCCTTTCCTTAGCTCTTATGCAATCCTCAACTTCCTTTGTCAGCCACGGTTGCCTACCCCTGCCATTTGAGAACTTTTTCCACTGTGGGGCCATACCTATCCTGCACCTTATGAACTATTCCTAAGAACTTCAGCCATCTCTGCTCTGCCATCATCCCTGCCAGTGTCCTCCTCCAATCCACCTGGGCAAGCTCCTCTCATACTTCTTTAATTTCCTTTATTCCATTGCAATACAGATACATGTCAATTATGCTTGTCCCTCTTAAACTGCAGTATGAATTCAATCATATTATGATCACTGCCTCTTAAGGGTTCCTTTACGTTAAGTTCCATAATAAGATCTGGATCACATAACACCCAATCTAAGATGGCCTTTCCCCAGAGTAAGCACAAGCTGTTCTAAAAAGCCATTTTGTAGGCACTCAACAAATTCCCTCTTATGATGCAATTCCAATCTGATTTTCCCAATACCCTTGCACACTGAAGTCACCCATTACAATTATGTCATTACCCTTATTACATGCCTTTTCCAGCTCCCTTTGCAATCTCAATCCCACACCTTGGTTACTACTTGGAGGCGTATATATGATTTCCATAATGGATTTTTTTCACCCTTGCAATTTCTTAACTCCACCCACAGATTCAACATTCTCTGATTCTATGTCACCTAATTCCATTTCTTACCAACAGAGCCGCACCATCACCTATGCCTTCCTGCTTGTCCTTTTGATGCAAAGTATTAAGCTCCCAACAATGGCTTTCTTTCAACCACGACTCAGTGATGCTCACAACGTCATGTTGACCAATCTCTGACCGCACCACAAGTTCATCCACCTTATTCTGAATGCTACGTACATTTAAACACAGCACCTTCAGTTCTGTACTCTTCCTACTTTTGAATTTTGCCTCTGTGGTACAATTTAACTCTTTGCCCTGTCTGCATTTGTACCCAATCACTGACTTGTCCTTCCTTACATTCATGTTACATCCATCTACTTGTAAACCTCAGTCAGGGAACTGACTGTGACATTATATGGCAGTTGTACAAGTCACTTGGAGGACCGGATAAATTTTGTTGACACTGCTATTGAAAAGTAGCGGTTAAACGGGGAAGACTGAAGAAAAGATTTACAAGGATGTTGGCAGAACTAGAGGACCCATGTGATAGGAGAACTGTTGGCCAGACTAGGTCTTTATTACTTGGAATACAAGAGAATAAGATACAACTTTATGTAAGGTGTTTAGAATTAGGACAGGCGTGGATAAGGTGGATGGTAACAGCCTTTTCCCCAGGGTAGGGGTGTTGAAGATTAGGGGTCATGTGTTTATAAAGGGAAGAGAAAGATTTAAGAGAGACCTAAGCGATACCCATTTCATGCAGATAGTGGAGAGTACATGGAATGTGCTGCCAGAGGAAAAAGCTGAGGCACAAACAACAGCAATCCTTTTTAAATGATACTATGTTTACATGGATAGGTACATAGAGGGACAGGCCTAAGTGGGCCAAACACCAGAAATTGGGACTAGCTGCATGAACAACTTGGTAGGCATGGACTGCTTGGACCAAAGACCCTGTGTGTGTGCTGTATTGCTCTATAATTTGATATCTACTTCAGTAGAAAATTAAATGAGATGTAACAATTCATCACACCAAATTCAAGAGATTGTGCACTGACTGCAATTAGTATACTATTCTTAAAGTTTCTCCCCATGTTTATGAAGTACTCTAGTAGCTACTGTAGAACATACCAAGTGTTTTTGTAATTCTTTTTGTATCAGAATCCAAAATTAGAATAACCTGCCATCACCAAAGTCTTGTAACAAAGACAACAAGCTGTTCACTGTACTGTTTACCTGTGCAGCACTTTACTACATGCATTTTTAAATTATATTTTATTAACTTATTTGTAGTATAATATTTTGTTTACAATATATGCTGTGTGAGATATTTTATGTGGGTGCACAGTGGTCTAGAAGAAGATTGTTTTGCTTGGTTGTATTTTGTACAGTCAGATGACAAACTCGAACATGGAAAAAACATCTTACTGAACAAAATATTCAAAACAATTTCAAAGTATAAATTAATGCTCATTTTACATCAAGGAGACACAAGACCAGCTTGTTGTTGCTGGTGCCATAAATTTCCATCATTGGAACTGTCCATTGTGTTTATTAAATTTAATGAACATGCTAGCCACGTAAAAGAATTTATAACGCCATTTAATTTAAGCAAAAATGGATTTATGAACTTTCGAGGCACCAGATGGTAAAATTATTACAAAACCAGACTGAATTACAGGCCATTTGTTACAGTTTGACTATTAGAGCTCCAAGTTCGTTATAGAAGATAAAATTAAAATTTAAGCTATTAATTTAATATTGAACAAATATTTACTAAAAGGCAATAAATGATAGGTGCTATAAATCTATAATGATAAAACTAGGGAAACCTCTTTTTACCAGGTGTCTCTAGAGATGTGGCCTATTAGCCCTTGCTAACAGCCACTGGACTCAGCTGTGAGATAACCATCTTTCTCAAACTCCATACATCTAGAGTCTGTATGACTTGGGTCCCACCAAAACCGGGAAGTTAGGATGTCTCGACCACCCGAACCCCGATCTGTGCGAATATTGTGTAAATATTGCCCCCATGCAATTAGCTGTAGGCAAGAAGTTACAGATCACACTGCATAAAATTATAAAGTATATTTACAAATGTCAGCTTCATCGAACAGTTAGTACGGAAAAGAAAAGAAAAACGCCCATTACAGTTAATCCAGTCCAAATATGCACCTAAGTTGGAGCTCATCTTGAAGTTGTCTTTAACTCGTGTGCTGGACCCACAATCTGCTTGAAAGCACAAACCACCTTCCGAATGTCACTCAATATCCAACTCAAACAAATGGGCTCCCCCACAGGAGTACTGGTCCTTCCTCCTTGAAGTCATACATCCACACAAAGCACCTTGAGCAACAGGGATGGCATCTTAGCCAGCTTCCTTCCGGTCTTCTCCCAGCTCCCGCCAATAGACCTTGACCCACACCAGTGTCCATCACAAAAACCTCTCTGCCTAGCATTCTTTAGAACCTTCTCCCTATTCCTGACTGGCTGAGACAACATTCCTAAGAAGAACAACATAGATCCATCTTTAGCTCAAACTCAAATATGCTAAAAGCAGGAAGAACTTCTCTGACAAAACTGCAAAAGTGAAATATCTACAGCATAGCAGCAAAAATTACACTAGAAATACACAGCATGACATAGCTTTGCTGATAGAGAAAAACAAATGTCACGCATTGACAAGCTTTATCAAAATGGGGACATCTCCACTATTCAACCCTGCTCTGCTACTAACATTAAATTGTCCAATTCTGATAAAGTCACCAACCTGAAATGTTAATTCTGTTCTTTCCACTGATGTTGCTAGACCTATATTTCTAGCACTTTTAAATTTTTTTCTTTACATTATCTACCATTTTAAACCACCTTAAAAATAATCTAATCAATACATCCTACAACTATACTCACCGGAATGGAATGTAACAAACAAAAATGGAAAGGAGTAAACAGACTTACAGTTCTGCAGAACCTGATCCAGCCATTGCACACACAGCAAGAATATAAAAAAGCAGTAGTGAGATGAATAGAGGAGACATCATGAATACCTCATACTCCATCACAATTAGTGGTATGCAATTTAACCAATCACTTGAGTTGCCAGAATGACTAGATAAAACATCACTTGATTGCCTCAGCCAAAGAACTCTGCAACCAACCAGTAACGTTCCAGTCATGAAAAAAGTGGAAGCTTGGAGAACATGGTTTGCTTGTGACCAGAATGAGCTGGGGTAAAGGAACAGAGGAGGTTGGTGGGGGGGGGGATTATATAATGACAGGCTAGTGAGGCTATCTTTACACTGCTCAGGTTAAAAGTAAATCAATTTATTTATTCCATTAGTTAGCACAAATCAGATTAATTTAGAGGAATTCAAATTGCAATGAAGCAAAAACAAACACATGGTAAGTCAAATAATCAACTAGAAGCAAATCAACACCAAATCCTTATGCTCCTGTATCATCACATGATACACAACTGGTTAGGCTAAGATTGGCTTCCTTCTATCTGCATTTATCAAACTTTAGTGAAACCACGAGTGCATACATTTCTGTTGCTGACTAAATACGCTAATTCTGCAAAGACAAAGTCTGTTATTTGTCACAAGTGAAAGTATCATAACGTTAAGAGAGGTCTGGTTCTATGGCCTTACCTACAGCACCAGTTCTTGCCATGGAACTGTTGAAATTGCTGGTCACTGTACCTATATTGTATCCATGCTTTTAGTCAACATCACTAATTGCTTCTGTCATCAGCTAAAGTTGTCAATTATCATAGTCAACACTGAAGGCTTTTAATACAATTCTCCATCAACATCCTTAGAACAGAGCTCTGTGCACCTTACTTATCTCTTGGCTCAACCACTTCCTAATGCAGTATATCCTTGGCCATACAGACATAAATCATAATGTGTTTATGCCCAAGTGAATTAAGTCATTATTGCATTAAGCTTGGAACCTCTGCTTTTGAGTTTTCTGGAAAAAATTTCCTTTCATGATATTCCAAGAACACACCATAAACATCAAAGACAGAATTTGTTTAGCCTTGCTTTTTGGCATATGCAACAACCATGTTACAAGATCTGAAGCTAGCCAAGAGAACTGAGCAAAACAAAGCAAGTGAGTGTGGATCAACAACAATGGAAAATTTCCTGTCATTTATGATGGCATTAGAACACTTGCCACTACACATCACTAAAGCTAATGTCCTAAAACCCTCATTGCCAAAGGGGATAAGTAAACAGTTCACTGGTTACAGCATTAGCCAATCTGTAATTGCACTGACATATACCATAACCCATGACTGACGCTCTTCTCTAGCCATTTGACATGGATGACCTCAATATGGAACGTTCAATATATGAGCTTGGTAAGCTATTGATGTCTTGGCAAGTAGTAAAAGCAGCTGGCAAAGACAAAATTGAAACTGAACTTCTCAGGAATTAAATAGCTAATTTTGTGCACACACCCTCATAACCTCAATTACTCTCACTTGCTCCATTTTTTCAAAGCAGAACTCCAATCTCCACATCACAATTTATTTAATATCTAAAATCAAAACTATTGTTCTTTGCTTACATTCAATGACTGAGCCTGATGTTGAGCAGAGAATTCCCAAGATCTCTAGATGAACACATTTGTTGTCTCAGTCCTGATTAAACAAGTCCTTTTCTGAGAATGAAACACCAAGTTCCAAAAGCCCCATTGAAGGCTTTCTCTACACTTTCTCTACCTGGACATTCACTCTTCTCTACTCTTCCATTGGGCTGAAACCTGAAAACACATACCACCAGGCTCAAAGACAGCCTCTACCAAGTTGTTAAGATCACTGAATGGCTCCTTGGAAGGATAAGATGGACTCTTAACCTCTTAATCTGCCTCATATGACCTTAAGACATTATTTACCTACGCTGCTCTTTCTTTGTAGCTGTAACACTTTATTCTGCTTTGTTGTTTTATCAGTACTGCGTAATGATTTGATTTGCACAAACAGTATGCAAGACAAGTTTTTCATTGTATTTTGGTGCATGTAACAGTAATAAATCAACTCCAAAAATTCCCTGTTAAGCCTGCAAGGCCATTCTAGGTTTTGACATCACCTTTCATTCTTCATTAGTTTAAATAGCTCTGGTCTAATCTTCCTAACCTCTTCATGGGTCAAAACCCACACCTCAGGAATCAACCTTCATTCCATTTCCTTCATCACAGCGAGACAACATCTGTACATGATATTCCTGAACATATCACCAGAATTCCAAAAGACATATTGATAAATATTTTTTTTACACATGCATTCAAAACTTTTCAATAAAGCCCAACATATTTGCCTCCTCAATTGTTTGTCGTACTTGCACATTAACTTCAAACAATGCAGAAAGACACCCAGTTCCTTGGCATACTTTCAATTCTTCATAATTTAAGATACAGTATGATTCTATTTTTCTAAAGTGAATGACTTCATCCTTTATCATATTACATTTGCCATGTTTTAGCCTGAATCTTTCTTGTATCAACTTATATCAAGTGTTGCATCATCAATGCCTAGAAACATTGTTTTTGATCTGCCATTCAATTACTGCTGATATGTTTAATCCAATTCCACCACCTCCTCCTGCAACCTTTAACCTTCCTTACGCCCCCCCCATCAATCACCTGTTAATCTCTGCCTCAAATATACCCAATAACTTAGCTTCTATAACACTGTGCAAACGAAATATACAGATTCAACTCCTCTGGCTAAAGACTTCATTTAAGTTTTAAAGGGAAATTGCTTTATTTTGAGGTTGTGCCCTTGGATTCCAAGTTCTCCTACTAGCAAAAATTTCCTCTCCATGTCCACTATACCCAAGTTGGTCAGTATTAGTATATTTCAATATAATTATTGACTTATAGGTTCAATAATTTCTCCAATTCTTCTCTAACACAAATACATACTGTTTTTCTTAGATTCTTCTCCTCCAGACCCACTGTACTTCATTATTTTGAAGTGCTTTTGTACTTTTATTCAAGAAACACAAAATATTTTGTTTCTCTATTATTTCCTTATTCCCCAACATAATTCCTCCTATTCAAATTGGAGGATCCACATTAAGTACTAAGGCAGCCTCAGAATATCCTGTTTCAAGGTTGTTGACCAGAGTTTTATTTATTGTCACAGCCTTTACATCTGCCTAGTGTACAATGTAAACTGTCATCAGAATAGCAGAAGTGAATTCCTGTAGTAGGAAGAATAGGCAATAATTTACTGTTAGGGTTTTCTAGGATGGACAAGCAGGAACTCACCGGGATTGTCATGTATGAGCACCATTAGATGCTGACTAGGAAGCAGATCCCTCTGCCTCTAACTTTGCCCGAGGATGCTGTGCAGTCCATCCAGCGAACTGAGAAGGCCTCAGGTAGGAGTCAAAAGCAGTAAAGACACCCACATTAGACTATCGTTCACAAACCACAACTCTGCCTTCAATGCTATAACACCATGCAAACTCATCTCCAAACACCTGAACTTGGGATTTAACATCTCCCTTTGCAACTCGATCCTTGACTTCCTGACCAATAGACCACAATAAGGATTGGTAGCAAAACATCTGCCACATATAGGTTTGCTTAGCCAGATGAAGTGATACTGGCAACTCACAAGGTTGGTTCCAGAGCCCCCTACTTTATTCTCTATACACTAGCAATTGTGCAGCCAGATTCTGCTCGAATGCCACAGACACGTTTGCAGTTGTTACCACTGTAGTGGGCCATATCTCACATAACAAGTTATTATATAGCAAGGAGATCGAGAGCCTAGTGAAGTAGTGACATAACAATGTTTTTCTCAATATCACCAAAACAAGAGGAGCTAGTCTTTGACTTCAAGAACGACACAGTGCACATAACATCAACAGTGCTGAGGCTGAAAGCTTCAGACTCCTTGGAGTGAACAATAGCTATAATCTGTCCTGGTCCAATCACATTGATGCCACGGCCAAGAATGCTAAGTAGTGCCTCTACTTCCTCAAGAGAATAAAGAAATTTGGCATGTCTTCTTTATCCTCACCAGTTTTTAGAAAACATCCTATCCAGATATATGTATAGCAAACTGTTCTGGCAGTGATGGCAAGAAACTGCAGACTTGGGGATACCTCTCAGCACAATGTACCATAGATTCTGTCTACGCGTCTTTCTGCCTCAATAAAACAGCTGATCCCACTATTACAAGACAATCGAATGACTCTCTTGTATGATAAGATGCACTCTTGACCTCACATTCTACCACGTTGTGACCTTGCACCTATTGTCTCCCTGCATTACACTTTTGGTCTACAATAACACTTTATTTTCTGGACTGGTTTTACCTTGCACTACTTCAATGCTTTGTTACAATGAATTGAGCTGTGTGGACAGTATGCAAGACAAGTTTTTCCACTGTACATTAATATATGACAATAATAAACCAATCTACAATCCAATTTTTTCCCTTGGATATGTTTTTTTGAAGGAAGATCTGCGAGCTCCTGGTGGACAAAGAAAATGCTTCAAAGATAATATTAAAATCAACCTGAAGAAATTCAACATTACATCTAAAAAGTGGGAAGACAATGCAGTCAATGGAGACGCCTGGATTAAATCTGTTCAAGATGGAGCTGTGCTCCATTACAGCAACCTCCGCTGTGCTGTAGAGAACAAACAGCAGCTGCAAAAGGAGAGAAGGAACAACTAGAAGATCCAACCACTAAACACAGCCACCACTAACTTTTGCCCACACTACATCCAAATGTGTGGATCCCAGACAGGCCTCTACAGCCACCTGAGGACCCTCTACTAGGGTCCCACAACACAATGAAGTTAGAATCAAGGCTGATAGACAAACCATTAGGAGATCATACATGACTTGAGTGATCACAATACTATTACTATTCATTTTTCCAGCTGTTGAAAATGCTCCATGCCACAGGGATCATCACAAAGTTCAAAGTAAATTTATTATCTAAGTACATATAGTCGGCCCTCCTTATCCACAGATTCCACCAACCGCAGATCGGGGAAACCTGGAAGTTCTCTCTCCAGCACTCATTGCTTGAGCATGTATAGACTATTTTTTCTTGTCATTATTCCCTAAACAATACAGTATAACAACTATTTACATAGCATTTACATTGTATTAGGTATTATAAGTAATCTAGAAATGACTTAAAAGTATAGGCAGTCCCCGGGTTATGAATGAGTTCCATTCCTGAGTCCGTCTTTAAGTCGTATTTGAAGTCGGAACAGGTACATCCGGTATTACTTAGCGTCAGTTAGTCAAACGTTTTTCTTAGAATATAGTACATATTTTACCTTTCTATGCATATAAAACACTTAAGAAACATACGTATTGCAATAATTTAACCACTGCGCTGCCTAGTAATAATTGTAGCTTTCATCGGGACAGGGCCTTTCACATGCTCCATTAAAGTTGTTCCAATCGTTGACCGACTGTAGCCTAACGCTCTTCCAATGACCAATGGCGTTTCACCTCTTTCCGATCGCGTAATTACTTCCACCTTATTTTCAATCCGATCGTGATTATTTTCGTGAACAGAAACACTGCGGATTCAGAGCTGCGCCACCAGGTCCTAATGTCCACCGCACGGAGATTAAATAAAGTCCGGGGTTCCGCTGGGTCCTAAAGACTACCGCACTGATACATGTTAAATAAGGGACTTGAGCATCGGCGGATTTTGGTATCCGCTGGGGGTCCCGGAACCAATCCCCCGCAGATAAGGAGACTGTATATGTTGCTGTATATCCCCTTGAGATTCATTTTCTTGCAGACATATTCAATATATCCAATAACCATAATAAAATCAAAGAAAGACTGCACCAGCAGGGCACACAACCAATACACAAAAGACAACAAACTCTGTAAATAAGAAAAAAAAAGCGCAATAAATATCAAGAACTTGAAATTGAGTCCAGAGGTTATGGGGACAATTCAGTGATGAGGCAAGCGAAGTTACCCTCTCGGGTCCAAGAGTCTGATGATTGAGGGGGTAATAACTATTCCTGAATCCAATAATGAGTCCTAAGGCCACTGTACCTTCTTGATGACAGCAGCACGAAGAAAGCATTACCTGGGTGGTGGAAGTCCCCGATGATGGATGCAGGTAACTATAGGCCAGTTAGTTTAACATCTGTAGTTGGGAACATGCTTAAAACTATTAAAGAATCAGCAAGGCATCTGGAAAAAAACGGATCTATCAGGCAGACGCAGCATTAATTCAGCAAAGGCAGGTCCTGTTTGATAAACCTACTGGAGGACATAACAAGCGCAATGGATAGAAGGTAACAGATGGACATTACTTACTTGGATTTCCAGAAGGCATTCAATAAAGTGCCACATAAGAGACTACCCCAACTCTATCCATCCTTATCTTATGGGTAAATATATTACCATGGTTAGAGGATTTGTTAACTAATAGAAAGCAGAGAGTTGGGATACATGGGTGTTACTCAGGTTGGCAATCAGTGGTGAGCAGTGTGCCACAGGGGTTGGTGCTGAGCCCACAACTGTTCACGATATATATTAACGATCTGGAAAAGGGGACTGAGTGTAGTGTATCTAAGTTTGCTAATGATACTAAATTGAGCAGAAGATGCAGTGAGTCCGCATGGAGATATATATTGTCTAAGTGAGTGGGTAGGGGTCTGGCAGATGGAGTACAATGTTGATAAATGTGAGGTCATCCACTTTGGAAGGAAAAATGAAAGAGCAGATTATCATTTAAATGGTAAAAAAAAAGCAGCATGCTGCTGTGCAGAGGGACTTGGGAGTGCTTGTGCATGAATCACCAAAGATTGGTTAGCAGGTACAGCAGGCTATCAAGAAGGCAAATGGGATGTTGGCCTTCATTGGTGGGAGGACTGAAATTTACAGCAGGGAAGTTATGCTGCAAATATACAGGGCACTGGTGAGACTGCACCTGGAGTACTGCGTGCAGTTCTGGTCTCCTTACTTGAGGAAGGATATACTGGCTTTGGAGGTGGTGCAGAGGAGGTTCACCAGGTTGATTCCAGAGATGAGGGCACTAGGCTATGAGGAGAGATTGAGTCGTCTGGGACTGTACTCGCTAGAATTCAGAAGAATGAGGGGAGATCTTATAGAAACACATACAATTATTAAAGGGATAGATAAGATAGCGGCAAAAAAGTTGTTTCCACTGATAGGTAAGACTAGAACTAGGGGACATAGCCTCAAGATTTGGGGGAGTAGATTTTGGACGGAGATGAGGAGGAACTGCTTTTCCCAGAGTGGAGAATCTGTACAGTTCTCTGCCCAATGAAGCAGTGAATTGAACTGACTTTATTACTTACATACTTAATATACATGTGGAGTAAAAATCTTTATGTTATGTCTCCATCTAAATACGCAATGTGCAATTTATAGTAATTTATAATATATAGTATATACAACAGGACAGTCAAAATAACATAGAAATACTGCTCTGTCAGCATAAATTAAGCAGTCTGATGGCCTGGTCGAAGAAGCTGTCCTGGAGCCTGTCATCCTGGCTTTTATGCTGTGGTACCGCTTCCGGGATGGGAGCAGCTGGAACAATCTGTGGTTGGGGCGACTCAAGTCCCCAGTGATCCTTCAGGCCCTTTTTACACACCTGCCTTTGTAAATGTCCTGAATAGTGGGAAGTTCACATCTACAGATGTGCTGGTTATCTGCACCACCCTCTGCAGAGTCCTACAACTGAGAGAAGTACAGTTCCCATACCAAACAGTGACGCAGCCAGTCAAGATGTTCTCAATTGTACCCTATAGAAAGTTCTTAGGATTTGGAGGCTCATACCAGACTTCTTCAACTGTCTGAATTGAAAGAGGCGCTGTTGTGCCTTTTTCACCACACAACCAGTACGTACAGACCACGTGAGATCCTCAGTGATGTTTATGCCAAGGAACTTGAAGCTGTTCACCCTCTCAACGCCAGATCTATTGATGTTAGTAGGGGTTAGCCTGTCTCCATTCCTCCTGTAGTCCATAACCAGTTCCTTTGTTTTTGTAACAGTGAGGGAGAGGTTGTTTTCTTGACAGCACTGTGTCAGGGTGATGACTTCTTCTCTGTAGGCTGCCTCATTATTACTTGAGATTAAGCCAATCAGTATAGTGTCTGTCGTCACTATAGGAGGGGGCTTAGTACACAGCCCAAAGGGGCACCTGTGTTGGGCAGAGGTGAGGGAGCCCACTCTTACCATCTGCCAGCAATCTGACAGGAAGTCCAGGATCCAGCTACACAAGGCAGTATGAAGGCCAAGGTCTCTGAGATTCTTCTCAAGCCTGGAGGGAACTATAGTGTTGAATGCTGAACTGTAGTCTAAGAACAGCATTCTCACATAAGCATCCTTCTTCTCCAGATCTGCCACAATGGAGGCTACCTCAGTAAATATATTGAAGACAAGGTTGAATAGCATAGTAGGGGAATTAAGGGTTATGGAAAAAAGGCAAATGGATAGAGATGAGTCCATGGCCAGATCAATCATGATCTTATTGAATGGTGGAGCAGGCTCAACAGGCCAGATGGCCTACTCCTGTTCCTATTTCTTATGTTCTTATATTGCTTTCCTGCGACAATGCTTCAAGCAGATGTGCTCAATGGTGGGGCGGGCTTTACCCATGGACTGGGCTGTATCCACTACTTTTTGTAGGATTTTCTGTTAAAGGGCATTGATGTTTCCATACCAGGTTGTAATCCAGCCAGTCAATATACTCCCTACCACACATCTATAGATGTTCAAAGTTTTAGATGTCATACTGAATCTTCACAAACTTTTAAGGAAGTAAAGGCACTGCCATGCCCAGGACAGGTACTTTGAAATGATAACACCGAGGAATTTAATGTCGCTGACCTTCTCCACCTCTGATTCCTTGAAGAAGACTAGCTCATGGATCTCAGGTTTCCTCCTCCTGAAGTCAATAGTCAGCTCCTTGGTCTTGATGACATTGAGTAAGAGATTGTTGTGGCACCACTCAGCCAGATTTTCAATCTCCCTCCTTAATGCTGATTGATCACCTTTGATTTGGCTTAAAACAGTTGTGTTGTTAGCAAACTTGAATACGGCATTGAAGCTGTGCTTAGCCCTCAACAAAAAAAAAGGATATCTCATACCTGAAGCTTCTTTTAAAAAGGCTCCACCATATTATCTCACATTACAGCTGTTTCCTAAATGTCTTTGAAATATTTACATGACAAGGTACAGAACTCTGACGATCATGGCAACTTCACTCAGCAGGTAGGTAGAATGTAATGGAATATGATGTATACTATATTATATATGCCAATGAAATTTTCTACCTGCCTGTTTGAAATAACCATTCAGCTAAATACTAAAGAACCCACAACACCAGTTGGGAGAGTTTACCTATCAAGGAAATAATTTAACTAATTACCAAATATATAGCTGTTTGTGGGATTTTTCTGCACACAAAGCTACAGATGTCTTCTCATGTGAAAGTAAGACTGCTGAAACAGGTTTTCAATATTTACAAACTATTCAAGTAGTTAAAAAGCTGTTCACTAAATAAGTCAAAAGAACATCAGAAAGTGACTTTGATTCTCTTAAGTTAATAGCAAAAGTTTAGTTTTTCCAGTTGAATTATTGAAACTGAATTGAAAACACAAACACTCGTCAATTTATAGCATACCTGGAACTGTTCTTTTTCATAGGAAGTCAGTAGCTCTCTGAGTTTATCTAGAGAAAAAAAAAACATCAGGTTTTGCTCCAAAAAGTTTTGCTTTCTGATCAAGTGCATCACAATTTGAAATTCTCAGTTTTATTGCACGTAGACAGAGTTGACCATTTGTCAGATAACTATCTTTTCCTCCATGGCCAAAGAACCCACTCAGTATGCATCCAGGAATAACACATACTCCCACAATAATGAATTACTATCCCAAATTTAGAGTCCAGTATCAGAAGGGACATCTAAACTAAGGTAAAGGAAACTTTCAGACACCCATGGACCCACAATAGGCAAGAAAAATGATAGACCAAAGAAAGCAAGAGAAAATTGCAGGATATTGGATATCTGGTGATCTGATTCACTGCAAGAATATCTGAATATTAAATAGTTAAGCATCATAATATGATTGTGTGCTGCAATTACTATGTGAAGATAATCATCACACACACTGATGTAGATCCATAGGTACCATACCAGAGGTCAGGTATCTAATTGGCTTTTATCAAATTATTTGGGTAATGGAAGTCAGTGAAGCAAAGCCCAATGACATCCAATGCCTATAACTATACACTAGTGCTTAAAGGAGGCCAGCACTGTAGTTATGCATAGAGGAAATTTCCTGTTTAGCTTTCTTCTTGGGCAGTCTAGGAAGATGGCACCCAGCCGTTGTTTCCAAATACTCACCTACTGTACATCAGTCACATGATACCTAAATCCACTAATCTGCAGGAAGGTCTAGTATTGCATCAATAAATTACAAACTGCAATACAAGAGCAATATGGCATATCCCATTAATAGCCTGTCAGGACACTGTGAATGTGTCTCATAGCATTTCATTTAACGTATATTTCTTCACTCAGGTAACAGTCACCTCTCAATGTGCTTAAAAGTCTGCTTTTAAAGCTTCCAAATCCAAAAGGTGGAATCTAATGTGCTTCAGGTCACCAATATCTAACATTAACTCTCTATCTAGAAATGCTACCTAACCTGCTGATTACTTCATCACATTGAAATCAAACAATAATTGCCAAGAAATCTGGTATTTTTTTCTTCCCGACCCTGCACGGCACATTTTAAGTCACTTGTATAAGAACAAGAGCTTCCTCAAATGTTCCAGATGTAACTAAAGGAACAGACATGCATTCATCATTTAGAATATACCAGAATTGATTCCCAGATCACCTTGGGTGCTCAAAGTTTGAGGAAGTTTTTAGCTAATGAAACATTTTCAAAGCTTTTATATACAAACCATATAACACTTTCTGTTTCAGTTGCTCCTGTAATTGGATTTCATCATCCTCCTCTTCTTGTGAGTCCAAAGTCCAGCCATCAACAAGGTTATTTCCTAATTGTTGATTCCAATATTGCTGCCGCAGCCATTCCAAGACAAACTCGCAACCTCCAGAACAAAGATTAGTGCAAAATCATTTAAGTTCGCAAACTCCACAGAATGCCTCAATTCAAAATTATATCACACAAAACAGGTCACATGGAAATCTAAATCTTGAAATTTCATCATGCTTTGAAGAAAAAAATTCTTAAACATTTTCTTTTAAATAAGTATTATGCCTGACTTATTTGATCAACATATTGGCTTTCAGTGAGAATGGCTCCAGGGGCTGTGTTGTGTTCTCTATGTGAGATGTGGGAATTCTATGAAACCTTCAGCCTCTCAGATAACCACTGAGCTGTAGCCTCTTAGAGAATGTGTTAAGGAACTGGAACTGCACCCCCTCAAAGAACATGCTAAGGAACCTTGAGCTGCAGCTTGATGACCTTTAGCTCATACAGGAAACTGAGGACGTGCTAGAAGCTACAGGACAGTAGTCACCCCCAAGTTACAGGAGGTAGGTATCTGGATGAGTGTCAGGAGAGGGAAACAAAATGGGCAGTCAGTGCAGAGTCACCCTGTAGCTGCTCGCGTCAATAACGTCAATAAGAACAGTGCTTTGAAGGGGTGGGCACAAATAACCTACCAGAGAGAGTCACAGCAACCAGGTCTCTGGAACTAACTGCGTCTGGTGCAGTGGCTCAGAAGGGAAAGTGGTGGGGGGGCAGGGGTGGAAGAACAGGACTGCAATAGTGGTAAGAAGATTCCATAGGTAAAAGAGCGGATACAAAATTCTATGGACAAGAAAGAGACACCTGGATGGTATGTACATACACCCAGGTGCCAAGCGTACATGAACTGTATAAAAGGGACAGGTCAGACCTGAACCCAAGGGGGACCAATATTCTTATAAGCAGATTTGCTAGAGCTGCTGGGGAAGGTTTAAACAAATCTGACAGGGGTCGGGAACCAGAGTGATAGGGCAGTTGATATACACTGAGAGACAGTGTGCAGTGAGACTGTCAGGAAGGACAGGCAAATGAAAGGGCAGATCTGTAGTCAGTGGGATGAGTTGCATGGGGACAAAATAAAAAAGGGTAACAAATGCATGACTAAAGGTGTCATATCTGAATGCATTCAGTATACAGAATAAGGTAGATGACCTTGTAGTGCATTTAGAGATTGGAAGGTTTGATATTGTGGGCATCACTGAGTCATGGCTGAAAGATAATCAGATTTAGGAGCTTAACATACAAGGATACACATTATATTGAAAGGACAGGTAGATGGGCAGAGGGGTTGGGCTTGGCTCTGTTGATAAAAAATGAAATCAAATCCTAAGAAAGAGTACATAGAATCAGAAGATATAGATTCCTTATGGGTAGTGTTAAGAAACTGCAAGGGTAAAAAGACCCTGATGGAAGTCATATAAAGGCCTCTGAACAGGAACAAGGATATGGGCTACAAATCACAATGGTGGATAGAAAAAAACCAATATTAAAAGGGCGATGTCACAATAGTCATGGGGGATTTCAATGTGCAGGCAGATAGGAAAAATCAGGTTGGTGTTAGAATTTGTAAAATGCCTACAAGATGGTTTCTTAGAGCATCTTCTGGTTGAGCTCACCAGGGTGGGGAAAGGCTATTCTAGGTTGGGTGTTGTGTAATGAATTGGATTTGATTGGGGAGTTTAAGGTAAAGGAGCCCTTAAGAGAGAGCGATCATAATAGGATACTTTTCACCCTGCAATTTGATAGGGAGAAGCTAAAGTCAGATTTACAGTGAAATAAAGAGCATTATAGGACACGAGAGAGTATCTGGCCAAAGCTGACTGAAAGGTAACACAAGCAGGGATGACGGCAGAACAGCAATGGCTAGTTTCTGGATACATTTTGAAAGGCACAGGATAGATACAGCCCAGAGAAGAGTAAGTATTCTAAAGGCAGGATGACACAATCATAGCTGACAAGGGAATTCAAAAACAACAGAGGCAAAAGAGAGAGCATATATTAGAGCAAAGATCAATGACAAGTTAGAGGTTTGGGAAGCTTTTAAAAAACAACAGGGGGCAATTATATATCCATGAGGGAAAAGATGAAATATGAAGATAAACTAGTCAATAATATCAATAAAAATACCAAAAGTTTTTTGCAGATATATAAAGAATAAAAAAGTCAGAGTAAATATCAGACCACTGGAAAATGATGTTGAAGAGGTCGTAATCAGGACAAGTATTTTGTATCAGTCTTCACTGTGGAAGACACTTTCAATATGCCAGAAGTTCAAGAGTGTCAAGGGCAGAAATGAATACAATTGCTTTTACATGGGAGAAGGTGCCTGGAAAGCTGAAAGGTCTGAAAGTAGGTAAGCCACTTGGACCAGAAGGACTGCACCTCAGGAATCTGAAAGAGGATTTGCTAAAGAGAATTTGGAGGAATTAATAATGGTCTTTCAAGAATCACTAGATTTTGACTTGGCTCCAGAGGAGGGAAAATTGCAAATGTCACTCCAGTCTTCAAGAAGGGAGAGAAGCAGAAGAAAGGAAGTTATAGGCCAGTTAGTCTGACATCAATGGTTGGGAAGGTGTTGGACTCTATTGTTAAGGATGAGGACTAGGGGTACTTGGAGGCACATAATAAAATAGGCCGTAGTCAGTATGGTTTCCCTGAGGGAAAATCTTGCCTGACAAATCTGTTGGAATTCTTTGAAGAAACAACAAGCAGGATAGACTAAGGAGAATTGGTTAATGCTGTGTAGCTCAATTTTCAGAAAGCCTTTGACAAGGTGCACACATATGAGGTTGCTTAACAAGCTAAGAACACATGGTATTACAGGAAAAATACTAGCATGGACAGAGGATTGGCTGATTGCCAGGAGCCAAAGAGTGGGAATAAAGGGAATATTTTCTGGTTGACTGCTGGTGACTAGTGGTGTTCCACAAGGGTCAGTGTTGGGACAGCTTATGTTATATGTCAATAATTTGGATGACAGAATTGATGGCTTTGGGGCGATACAAAGGTAAGTGGAGGGGCAGGTAGTGTTGAGGAAGTAGGGAGGCTACAGAAGGACTTCAATTAGGAAAATGATAAAGAAGTGACAAACAGAGTACAGTGTCGGGAGGTTATGCACCTTGGAAAAAGGAACAAAAGCATAGACTCTTTTCAAAACTCTGAGGTGGAAAGTGACTTAGGATTCCTCATGCAGGATTCCCTGAAGGTAAACTTGCAGTCTGAGTTGACGATGAGGAAGGCAAATCCAATGTTAGCATTCATTTCAAGAGGACTAGAATAAAAAAGCAAAGATGTAAAGCTAGCAACAACCACAACATGCTGGTGAAACGCAGCAGGCCAGGCAGCATCTATAGGGAGAAGCACTGTCGACGTTTCGGGCCGAGACCCTTCGTCAGGACTAACTGAAAGGAAAGATAGTAAGAGATTTGAAAGTAGGAGGGGGAGGGGAAAATGCGAAATGTTAGAAGACCGGAGGGGGTGGGGTGAAGCTGAGAGCCGGAAAGGTGATTGGCAAAAGGGATACAGAGCTGGAGAAGGGAAAGGATGTCAAGATGAAGCCACACCCAGGTTGGAGGAACAACACCTTATATACTGTCTGGGTAGCCTCCAACCTGATAACATGAACATTGACTTCTCTAACTTCCGTTAATGCCCCTCCTCCCCTTCTTACCCCACCCCTGATATATTTAGTTTTTTTCCCCCTTCCTTTTTTTTCCTCTCTTTCTGCCCATCACTCTGCCTGTTCTCCATCTCCCTCTGGTGCTCCACTCCCCCTTTCTTTCTCCCTAGGCCTCCCGTCCCATGATCCTTTCCCTTCTCCAGCTCTGTATCCCTTTTGCCAATCACCTTTCCAGCTCTCAGCTTCACCCACCCCCTCCTGTCTTCTCCTATCATTTCGCATTTTCCCCTCCCCCTCCTACTTTCAAATCTCTTACTATCTTTCCTTTCAGTTAGTCCTGACGAAGGGTCTCAGCCCGAAACATCAACAGTGCTTCTCCCTATAGATGCTGCCTGGCCTGCTGCATTCCACCAGCATTTTGTGTGTGTTGCTTTAACTTCCTGCATCTGCAGATTTCCTCGAGGATGTAATGCTGAGGCTTTATAAAGAACTGGTGAGGTCTCAGAGTATCCCTTAAGGGTGTGCTGATAGTGGAGAGGGTTCAAAGGAGGTTCACGAGTATGATTCCAGGAATGAAAGGGTTATCGTATGAGGAGCGCTTGTTGGCTCAGAGCCTGTACTCAATGGAATTTAGAAGAATGAGGGGGATCTCACTGAAACCTGTCAACTGCTAAAAGGCATGGAGAGTGGAGAGGATGCTTTCTATAGAGAGGGTATTGTAGAATAGAGGGTCGTCCATTTAGAATGGAGATGAGGGGGGATTTCTTTAGCCAGAGGTTGGTGATCTGTGGAATTCATTGTCCCAGGTGGCTGTGGAAGACAGATCACTAGGTGTATTTAAGGCGATGATTGATAGGTTCTTGATTAGTCGGGCATGAAAAGTCAAGAAGGCAAGAGAATAGAGTGGAGGGGGAAAATAAATCAGCCATGATGAAATAGCTATCTCTTATGGTCTCAATGTACTATTGTCTCTAACAGTAAAACAGACAATTGTAACATAAAAAAATTACGGGATAAGAGAAGATTCCACTAAAATATTTATGTTCCCATACTATCCCTACAAAACACAATGGTAGTTGTGAATTCAAATAAATTGTTAGATAGCAATGATATTGGGTTTTAAGTAGGCTCATTTCCCCTTTAGATAAATCTTAATTTTATGTAATTGCAATAGACATACTCCCCGAATTGGGCAAATACTTAAAAAAATTTTGCAAAAATAGGTCAAAGGATCACAAATTGGAAATAATTAGATTGTTCTTTCAAATAATCTCATGACCTCCTTCCGGTATTCTTTGATTCTTGGTTTGCACCGCTCCTGTGTCAGCTCAAAATAGCAACATCCTATGCTGATAAATGATGAGGATTTATGATTAATGGCTTTGACAGCTTAAAAATGCAAATACATATTGCAATATATCCAGAGATAATTAAAAAGGCAGTGGTTGCAGGACAGAAGGATCAAACAGTTTAAAAACCTCATAGCAGCAGAGTGACAGATCTTTTTTAAATTTCAACAGCATCTCATACTGAGCAAATAAAACAGAGGATGTTATTACCTTTTCTACACCACGCTAATGTGGGCAGTCTCCTATGAGTTAGTTCATGTCGTAGATTTACTATCCATTCTGGTATATTCATCTAAAGGGAGGTAAAGAAAAATAAATTTTGTAGCTATCAATTTCACGTCAGCCTACCCATTACTGTTAAATTAGAAACAGATTGTGTACTTGCTCCATGATAGGTTGAGATGATTAACCAGAGGTTACATTCATCCCATTAAGCAGGATTGAATTTAATCTGAAGTATCAGAGTGGAGATTCTAATATGAACATTGTGTTCTCATATTGGCAAACGTTAAAGCAGTGTGTTCCAAGGTAAATTCAATATCTCTCTTGGAAGATCCTGATCTTATGCAGAATTCTATATATAAAAAGCAAAAAGATAAGTCCAGAAGGCCAGTACATAGCTGGATACAACTGGGGAGAAGCTCAGCAGCTAAGAATAAATTTCAAAATACCCTAAGACGGAGGAACAGAATTAGGCCATTCGGCCCATCGAGTCTGCTCCACCATTCCATCATGACTGATTTGTTATTCCTCTCAACCCCATTCTCCTGTCCCCCCCCCCCCCCATAACCTCTGATGCTCTTACTATTCAAGAACATTATCAACTTTCACTTTAAATATACTTAATGACTTGGCCACCACAGTCATCTATAGCAATGAATTCCACTGAAGCACCACCCTCTGGCTAAATAAATCCTTCCTCCTCTATTCTAAAGGGACACCCTTCTATTCAGACTTCTCCACTATAGGAAACATCTGCTCCATGTCTACTCTATCTAGACCTTTCCATATTCAATAGGTTACAATGAGATTCCCCCCCCCCCCCCCATTTATCTGATCTCCAACAAGAACAGGCTCAGAGCCAAACACTCCTCATACATTACCCCTTTCAATACCAGAATCACTCTTGTAAACTTCCTCAGGACCCTCTTCAATGCAAGCACTTATTTTCTTAGATAAGGGACCCTAAGATTGCTCAAAATACTACAAGTGTGGTTGGATAGATGCCTTATAAAGCCTCAGCATTACATCTTTACTTTTATAATTTTCTTGAAATAATGTTAACATTGAATTTATCTTTCCTATCACCAACTCAACTGGCAAATTAACCTTCAGGAAATCCTAAATGAGGATTCCCAAGTCCCCTTGCACTTCAGATTTTTACCCCATTTAGGAAATAGTCCATGCCTTTATTCCTTCTACCAAAATGCATGACCATTCATTTCCCTACACTATATTCCATCTGCCACTTCTTTGCCCAATCTCCCAAACTGGCTCAGTCCTTCTACAGACTCCCTGCTTCCTCAACAACACCTGCCCCTCCACTTACCTTCTTATCGTTCATAAGCATGTCCACAAAGCCATTAATTCTAACATCCGAATCACTGACGTAATGTGAAGTGGTCCCAGCACACTACTAGTCACCAGCAGCACACCAGAAAAAGCCCCCTTTATTCCCACTTTGCCTCCTACATGTCAGCCAGTCTTTATCCACACCTGTACCTTTCCCATAATACCATGAGCTCTTAATTTGTTAAGCAGTCTCATATCTGACATCCTGTCAAAGGCCTTTGGAAAATCCAAATAAACAATATCCACTGACTCTTGTTTGTCTATACTGCCTGTTATTTCCTCAGAATTCTAACAGACCTGACAGGCAAGATTTCCCCTTTAGAAAACCATGATGACTATGGCCTGTTTTATCATATGCCTCCATGTAGCCCGAAACCTCAAGTGACAACAGACTTTAACATCTTTGCAACGCTACTGAAGTCAGGCTAACTGACATGTAATTTCTTTTCTTCAGCCTTCCTCCCTTCTTAAAGAGTGGAGTGATACATTTCATTTTCTACACCTCCAGAACTATTCCACAATTTAGTGATTCTTGAAAGATCACTACGAGTGCCCCCATAATCTATTCAGCTACTTTTTTCAGAACCCTGAGATGTACAGCATCTGGTCCAGATGACTTATCTACCATCAGACCTTTCATCTTCCCAAGCACTTTCCCCTTAGTAACTGCAACCACATTCACTTCTGCGCCAACACTCAAACCTTTGGCATATTGCTGGTGTCTCCCACAGTGAAGACTGATGCAAAATATTTATTAAGTTCATCCATTATTTCTTTGTCCCTCATTACTGCCTCTCCAGCATAATTTTCATCTTCTCTCCTTATTGCTTTTTTGCCTCCTGTGGGTTTAAAAAGCTTCAAAATCCTCTACCTTCCTACTTTTTTTTTGCTAGATTGTATGCCCTCTGTCTCTTGCTTTTATGCTGCCTTTTGGCTTTGCTTGTCAGCCATGGTTGTCTCATCCACCTTTAGAGAACTACTATTTCTATGAGATGCCCTTACCCTGCACCTTCTGAACTGTTGTTCTGCTGTCATCCCTCCTAATGTCTCCTTCCAATCAACTTTGGCCAGCCTTCGCTCTCATGCTTCTGTAGATCCCTTTATTCCACTGTAATACTGATGCATCTGACATTAGTTTCTCCCTCTCAAACTGCAGGGTGACTTCTGTTACATTATGATCAGCATCTCCTAATGGTTCCTCTACCATAAACTCCCTAATCAAATCTGGTTCATTACATAACACCAATCTAGAATTGCCTTTGCCCTAGGGGGCTCAACCACAAGCTGCTTTAAAAAGCTATCTCATAGGCATTCTACAAGTTCCCTCTTGGGATCCAGCATCAACCTGATTTTCCCAATCTACATGCATATTGAAATTCCCCCATGACTATCATAGCAGTAAAAATATGTACTTTTACTATCTCCCATTATAATTTGCATCCCACATCCTGGCTACTGTTCAAAGGCCTCTAATTCCCATCAGTCTTTTTACCCTTGCAGTTTCTTCACTCAACCCACAAGGATTCTACATCTTCCAATCCCATGCCCCTTTTCTACGGATTGGATTTCATTTTTTAACCAACAGAGCTAGCCCATCCCCTCTGCCTACCTGCCTGTTCTTTCAATACAATGTGTACACTTATATGTTAAGCTCCCAACTATGATCTTCTTCTAGCCACAACTCAATGATGCACACATCATACCTGCCCAACTCTAACTTGCCCCATGTTACCATAAGTTAGATTCTTGTCCCTTTCTAAACTAAACCCTGCATCTACTTGTATACCAGCTGCTTCAGCCTCCAGTCAAACTAGTTTAACCCCTCCACAAATTCAAAAGCCTCTGTCCTATTTCTGACATTAATATCAAAGCCACATGACTTTATTTTTCAATATTGATTAAAGTAGAAAAACACACTACCCACCTCATTTGCCAAACGTCTTAATGACACAACGATTCTTTTCTGTTTCCTTTCAGTAATCAGATTAACGAACCTACAAAATTTAATATCCAAATTTGTTAGCCATTCTAAATAATTGGCAAAATACTAAATTGTACTGCAGTTTTGCAACTGTAGGAACAAATTCAATTATGAATGCTTGTAGCAGTTATACACGTGACAATCAAAATGTAAATTATTAGTAAGTACATTGTAACTGAAATCTTGCACTCCCTTATTTATTTTTATTTCACCACCAATGAAAAGAAAATACTACATACAATCACTTGCATAAAAATTTTTAACATACCAAGTCAAACAGTAGCAGTATTAGCAACTAGATAGAGTGTACAAAAGCCCACCAGTGAAACTGGTAATTGAGCAGTTATTCACCACATGCCATATATTATTGTTTGGTCTGTACTAGTCTGCAGGTCTAGTTAACCTTCAGACCCTAACAATGCTGGTTCAACAAAGATGCCACAGCCAGCTATGAAATAGTCAATGATATTTTTATACATAACTTTAAAATATACAATAATTGTGTATTTTAAATTGTAAGTAAAAAAGGATTCCGAACTTTTACTTTACAATAAAACTATTTGAGGCAAATTTTGTTTTGTTCAGTTTTAAAAACCCGATTCATGCCCTGAACCTTCTAATGCTTTGTTCAAGTTTTCGCTGTTAGGAGAATGGAATATTAATTTTCCCATTCAAGGTTTTTGTCATCCATTATTGCTCTGCTATCTTGTTATCATAAACTCATCAGGAATATGGTCTTGTCAAGAAACCAATCTCTTGTAAATATTGGAAAGTATCCAATTCTTTATAGAAATGTTCATTTCAGCAAGCATAAAAACTTTCATCGTATATTAGCAATGACTCCAGAATAAAGTAAAATCAGTCTATCCCAATTCTAAATAAGAATAACTAAATCTTATAGATGAACAAGTTTCATGTTTAATTCATATGCCAAGATGGATTACCTAATCAAGACATTTTGTGAGATTGAGGTAGAGAGAGAAGATGGAGGCAAGATCTCCATCTTTAACTTTCCTCCCATCAGGACTGATGATTCCTATTGGCACAATTACAAACATCAGTACAAGGTAACAGGAGACTTCGGTTCAAATGGGATGTCCACTACGGTAAAATAATTACCTAACTCGCTGCAAAGACTAACTAAAGATTAACTATTGAAAGTTGTTATTAGGATTAACTAAATCACATCCTGTGCAAGGAACGTTTACAACAGAGAAGTAAGGGAGAAGAGACAACTTGCAAAAAAGAATACACAAAATATTTAACAACTCCATTTGGAAAGTAAAACACAAACATTACCTGACAAGAGCAAGTCCATATGAGAGGACTAATTCACTAGACGCGGTTTCCCCTGCATCATCATGAAGTTTACAATGAATTAGGTTTGCAGTGCACTCCACAGCAAGCGGGGTACTGTTGCCATACCTACAAGAAATAAAAAGTGAGTTATTATCAAATACCACATGTAAAGCAACAATGAAAGTAAGAATATGAAGTTATTTTGGAAATGACCAAACTGGTCTAGCACAAATGCACATGTATGGCATTGCTGACACCCAATGCTACATTTGACAATTTCAAGTTTCTGCAGCCAACCAGCTGATCCAATCCCCCTGCACCTTTACCCCACACAAAGTTTGCCTGAGCACTCATCATTATTTCCCCTCTCAACTAGTTCCCTCTACCACTACTTTAGGAATATACACAAACATGTCTACAATGAACAACTTCTCCTTTAATACCTCCTTTGCATTCTCCAAATTAAAAAAAAAACATCATATTAACTTATGTGGATCCAAACGCTGGTCCCATCTCTTCACCTGATATAAGCAAGACTTCGATTAACTCCTGCAGTCTCCTCCCTTTCATTGTCTACTACTGTGATGACTATCAGTGATACGTCAACATCCCTACTGCCAATTTTCACCTTACTCTCAATTTCAATATTACCCATATTTGATTTTATTTGACTTTTTTTGGCTGCGATAGATGAAGGTTAGCCACCAATATCAATTGAAAACTCATCTACTAACTCCACTATCACTCTTCCTCCAAACATTCCATCCATTCTTTTTTTTGCATCTATTGTGATGATGTCTTCCCAATAACCATAGGGTCTAATCTCCTCATAACTATAGTTAACAAGGTTCTCTACATTGAAGAGGTAAAATGCAAACTGGGTGACCGCTTTGCATATCAACTTTGTTCAGACCATCACATGAATTGTCCTGAGCCTCCACTTATTTGTCATTTCTCCAGGCCCACATTGAACCCCATCACTGACCTCTTACACTGTTCTAATGAAGTCTACTCCAAACTAATAAGCTATCATTTAACACATTCCCTTACAATGGCACCAACAATTGCTGCATCTTTCAGTCTCAGCTCCATTCACCTTGTTGTGTTCTTTTTAAGCAGCTTTAATTGTGGTTAAGGGGAAAGGAGAAAACTTTTCCAGTTCTGATGATAGGACATCATCTGAAATATTAACTGATCTTCCTTTCCCATATACTGCCTGGCATTGCAAAGTAGTGTCTGATCTACACTACTGATCTGTACCACTTATCTACAACAAAACTTTAATAATCTACAGAAGCAAAAAGCTGCATAATAGCAATCTTAAGAGAGCTAACGTGTAGTTAACAGCAGAGATAGCACCTGTGAAAAGAAAGTAAAAAAGGTCAATGACATCACTTCAAAACTGCACTAACTTTTTATTTCTCAGAAGGCTTGCAACCTGAAACATTAACTATTCCTCCCTCTACGGGGGGGGGGGGGGGGAGGAGGAGAGAGGGCACGTCTTGGGAAGAGCGTATGATGGCTCTGGGTCTGTTTTCACTAGCATTCAGAAGAATGAAGGGTGCGACCTCATGGAAACCTATTGAATGATGAAAGGCCTTGATAGAGTGGATGTACAGAGGATGGTTCCCATGGTGGAAGTGTCTAAAACCAGAGGGCACAGCCTCAAAATAGTCGGGGGTACTTTTAGAAAAGAAATGAGCAGGAATTTCTTTAGCCAGAGGGTGGTGAATCTGAGGAATTTGTTGCCACGGGCAGCTGTGGAAGCCAAGTTATTATGTGTACTTAAAACAAAAGTTGATAAATTCTTGATTGGTCAGGGCGTGAAAGGATACGGGGAGAGGCAGGAGATTGGGATTGAAAAGGAAATGGATCAGCCACGATGAAATGGCGGAGCAGACTCGATGGGCCAAATGGCCTAGAACTCCTATAGCTTACGGTCTAACATATAAACACAGGCATTATCAGATCAGCAAACCTCCTTTCGGCGTTGTACTTCATTTCCAACAACCATTAACGCCTCACTGTCCAAGGAACAGCCATCAAAGTGAATGGTGGGTTTACATTGGACCGTGATGCCCGTTCCCACCCACCCCACTTAACAAACCGACCCTTTAATGCAACTGAACTGTTGCCCCACACCTGCTCTTCCAGGCGGAGATCCTGTCCAGTGCATACCGCTGGAGCTTGCTGTCGCTGCAGTACAAGTATTCAATCACTTGGTCCCACTCGGCTCTGTTCAGCCAAGCCACCACTTGCTCCTGCTCCCTCCTCCCGCCACCACTCTTCCCTCGCGCTCCCATGGCAGCGGCCGTCGCGCCGAGCCCAGTCGCGCATGCGCGATATCGCTGCAGGCCTGTCATAAAGATTGACAGGGCCCTAGAGCTATCAACACGCGATCCGCTCCGAGCTCCGCCCACCGAGTGCCGCATTTTAACCAATTACAACGAGACAGGCGCGCTGGGGGCAAAGGTGGACTTGGTGGCAGATGATTGGGTGGTAAAACTGTGCAACGCATGGATGTTCCGATGTGCAAACCTTCTACAGGAGACGGAAGTTCTGTGTGTGGTTATGACTGCTTTGAAAACGTCTTCGTAGGAAAATCAACGACTGAAGCGGGACTTTGTGTTAAAATCCTATGTAAACGTATCACAGGGCGAGATTTCAGTTTAATTACGAAAATGACAACATTAAAGCAAAGAAAGTGTTACCTCAGTAACATCACCGAGCTGCTTCAGGACTTTATCTAAAGTTCAGAATAGGCTATCTACGAGATTCTGTTGAGTAAAGGGGACATTCTGTTTTGTACTTCTTGACAGAATGGAAACGTGTGTGGAGCCGGAGGTACTTAATGAATAATTTGCTTCAGTATTCACCAGTGAAAAGGACCTTGGCATTTGTGGGGATGACTTAAAGCAGACTGAAACGCTTAAGTGTATAGACATTAACAAAGAGGATATGCTGGAGCTTTTGAAAGGTATTAAGTTAGATAAGTCGCCGGGACTGGACGAGATGTACCTCAGGTTACTGTGGGAAGCGGGGGAGAAGATTGCTGAGCCTCTGGCGTTGATATTTGCATCGTCAGTAGGGACGGCAGAAGTACCAGAGGATTGGAAGGTTGTAAGCATTGTTCCCTTGTTCAAGAAAGGGAGTGGAGATAACCGAGGAAATTATAGATGGTGAGTCTAAGATAAGATAAGATTATTAAGGGAATGGACACAGGAGGCAGGAAGCATGTTCCCGCTGATGGGTGAGTCCAGAACTAGAGGCCATAGTTTAAGAATAAGGGGTAGGCCATTTAGAACAGAGATGCAGAAAAACTTTTTCACCCAGAGAGTGGTGGATATGTGGAATGCTCTGCCCCAGAAGGCAGTGGAGGCCAAGTATCTGGATGCATTCAAGAGAGAGTTAGATAGAGCTCTTATAGATAGCGGGGTCAAGGGATATGGGGAGAGGGCAGGAACGGGGTACTGATTGTGTATGATCAGGTATGATCACAGTGAATGGCGGTGCTGGCTAGAATGGCCGAATGGCCTACTCCTGCACCTACTGTCTATTGTCTATTGAGTCTTCTTTCAGTGAGCAAGTTGTTGCACAAGATCCTGAGAGGTAGGATTTATAAGCACTTGGAGAGACAATGTGATTAGGGATAGTCAGCATGGCTTTGTCAAGGGCAGGTCATGCCTTACGAACCTGATTGAATTATTTGAGGATGTAACAAAGCACATTGATGAAGGTAGAACAGTGGATGTAGTGTATATGGATTTCAGTAAGGCATTTGATAAGGTTCCCCATGCAAGGCTCATTCAGAAAGTAATGAGGTATGGGAGCCAAGGAGACTGCTTTGTGGATCCAGAATTGGCTTGACCATAGAAGGCAAAGGGTGGTTGTGGATGGTTCGTATTCTGCGTGGAAGACGGTGACCAGTGGTGTTCTGCAGGGATCTGTTCTGGGATCCCTCCTCTTTGTGATTTTTATAAATGACCTGGATGAGGAAGGGTGGGTTAGTAAGTTTGCTGATGATACAAAAGTTGGGGGTGTTGTGGATAGTCTGGAGGGTTGTCAGAGGATACATCAATAGGAGGCAGAACTGGGCTGAGAAGTGGCAGATGGATTCAACCCAGGTAAGTGTGAAGTGGTTCATTTTAGTAGGTCAAATTTGAAGACAGATTATAGTATTAATGGTTAGTCTCTTGGCAGTGTGGAGGATCAGTAAGATCTTGGGGTCCAAAGATCACTCAAAGTTGTTGTGCAGGTTGACAGTGTTGTTAAGAAGGCATATGGTGTGATGGCCTTCATCAACCGTGGGATTGAGCTCAAGAGCTGTGAGGTAATGTTAAACCTGTATAAGACCTTGGTTAGAACCCACTTGGAGTACTATGTTCAATTCTGGACACCTGACTACAGGAAGGATGTGGATTCTATAGAGAGTGCAGAGGCATCTTCAAACAAGGATGTTGCCTGGATTGGGGACCCAGCCCTATGAGAATAGGTTGAGTGAATTTGGCCTTTTCTCCTTGGAATGATGAAGGATGAGAGGTGACCTGATAGAGGTGTATAAGATGATGAGAGGCTTTGATTGTGTGGATAGTCAGAGGTTTCTTTCCCAGGGCTGAAATGGCTAACATGAGGGGGCATAGTTTTAAGGTGCTTGGAAGTAGGTACAAGGGAGATGTCAGAGGTCAGTTTTTCACACAGAGAGTGGTGGGTGCGTGGAATGCACTGCCAGCGAAGGTGGTAGAGGCGGATACAATAGGATCTTTTAAGAGATTCTTAGATATGTACTTGAAGCTTAGGAAAATAGAGAGCTATGCAGGAGGGAAATTCTAGGCAGCTTCTAGATTAGGTTACATGGTCAGCACAACATTGTGGGCCGAAGGGCCTGTAATGCACTGTAGATTTTCTATGTTTCTGTGACTCTTGACACTTGAATATCTAAATGGAATGGACTTGTGCCAGGAATCCACAAAGACTGCTTGCTTAATAATAAAAGATGTTGAAAATACTCAGCAAGCCAAACTGCATTTGTGGAAAGAGAAACAGAATTAACATCTCACCACATCAGAACAATGGACTAGACAAAAGATGACTAGGGACAGCAAATCTCTGATACCAGAAGACATGCATTTAAGGTAAGAGGGTAATATGTTCAAAGGAGGAAAGTTTATCTTTAAAAACATGCGTCGCCAGTGATGACAGTGAAGGCAAATATGATAGAGGGTTTCAGAGACTCTAGGCAGGCACTTGAATGTGCAGAGTAGAGGGATTTTGTGTGGGCAGAAAGGACTGGTTTGGTAAGTATGTAATTGTTAGTTTAATTAATATCGTATTACATCACAAGCCAAATGACCTGATACTATGCTGTACTGTTCAATGCTGGAATGAGTATCCTGGAAGAAGTCATCGTGTCAAGCTAAATCAATTGAGGCAAAAGGTGTATGTCAACTTTTGGAGATGAGACAATGCATCAGGCCTGGGAGGGATAAGGAAATATGAGATAAGGTGGGACAAAGGCTGATAAGAACTGGAGAGAGAAGTGTAAAGGAGAGGGGGTGATGAGCAGATGGACCAGGTGTGAGAGGGAGGAGGGATGAGAAAGATGGTTCCATCTTGTTCCACACACGCATCGTTAACCTTGGCCATGTCCTCCCCCTCATCTCCTGATACAAGGTTTCAACCTGTAAAGGAAAGAGGAGACTTGATGTTCATGTGAGTGTATGGGAGAACACCAAGGGCATGAGTTGCATGAAATTGGAAAATTGAATTTTCATACTATTGAGTTGTAGGCTACCTGAGTAGAATATGAGTTGTTCTTCTTCTAATTTGCACTTGGCTTTACCATAGCAATAGAGAGGATCAAGGGCAGAGATGTTGGTTTGGTAGTGGGAAGGAAACGGGATGCTCACTGCAAAGTGCAGATCCACAGGTGAACATCTGCCAAACTTCAGGTGTGAAATTCTTTCCCCAAGTGCTCTCTTCCCACACACTTTCCTGCCAACCTTTTGCTTACATTTCCTATCCTCTTCTCCACCTGGCTTCAATTACCCATCATTAACCCCATCCATGTCCTCCCCTCATCTGGTCCTACCATTCCCTGCCAGCTTCTGTCCCATCTCTCCTGATTCAAGGTTTCAAACTGCAAAGAAGCTTGTAAAACTGGTGTGAGGCTGGGCAATTGAGGTAAGTTGTAAACAAATAGACATTTGATGTTTCTGCTTAGACTATATGGGATTGCAGCAGAATTAGGCCATTCACTCCATTGAGCCTGCTGTGCCATTCCAACATGGCTGATTTATTATCCCTCTCAACCCCATTCTCCCGCCTTCTTCCTGTAACCTTTGACATTCTGATTCATCAGGAGCCTGTCAACCTCCAGCTTAGAATAACTCAGTGACTTGGCAAGCACTGTGGCAAAGAATTCCACAGACTTATCACCATCTGGCTACAGACATTTTTCTTCATCTCTGTTCTAAATGGACATTCCTCTATTCTGAGGCTGTGCCCCTGGTCCTAGACTCCCCTACTACAGAAAATTTCCTCTACACATCCATTCTATCTATACTTTTCAATATTCGATAGGTTTCAATGAGATGCCCCCTCATGCTTCTGAACTCCAGTGAGTAAAGGCCCAAAGTCATCAAACGCTTCTCATATGTTAACCCTTTCTTTCCTAGGATCACTCTCACAAACCTGCTTTGGACTCTCTCTAATGCCAGCCCATCCTTTCTTATATAAACTGCTCAATAATCCAAATGTGGTCTGACCAATGCCTTATAAAATCTCAGGTTACATCCTTGCTTTTATGTTCTAGTCCTCTCAAAATGAATACTAACATTGTATTTGCCTTCCTTACCACTGAATCAACCTGCAATTTAACCTTTCAGGAATCATGCACAAGGTCTCCAAGTACCTCTGCACTTCTGATTTTTGAATTTTTTCCACATTTACAAAATAATTAATGACTTGAGAGAATGGGATTGAGAGGGATAATAAATCAGCCATATTGGAATGGCAGAGCAGACTTGATGGGCTGAATGGCCTAATTCTGCTCCTCAGGAACTACGTATTCCAAAATCTAGTTGAGACTCTTCTGGAATTGGAGATATCCTATATAAAGAGGTGAGTGGAAAAGGTGGATCAAGGGCTGGTAATCAATCCAGGTAGGGTGGGGCGATAGGCAGAATGAGGTGGGAAGATTGGGAATAACGCCAGATAGGCTGGGAGATGGTGGTGGAAGCAACAAAGGCTACAGGTGATGAAATCCAATAGGAAAGGAAGATGGACAATGGAATCCAATAAGGAGTGTGGGGTGCTCAGATTGGAATGAGGGAGTGTATAAATGCTGGGCAGCTGAGGAGGGGAAAAAGAAAATCAGGGTGTATGGGGCTGGGATAGGAGGAACAGACGTTCACGTGCAATGAATGGGCAACTCCTTTGCAGAACCCCTGTGCTCCATATGCCATGGCTTCCTGGAGCTCCTGTGTGTAAGTCATTTTAAATCCCCTTCCTGTTCACACACTGACATGCCTGTCCTTAGCCTCCTCCACTGCTAGGTTGAAGGAACCAGAGGATTCCTTCCAGGAACCAGGAATTGTGTGCTACTGCCTGAACCAAGCTCTACTGGACACATCTGAACGGTCTTGACAAAAAGATTTTAGATACAGTACTTGAAAACTTTACAGGAATTTAATTAAAATATGGAAATTAATTTTCACTGTAGATTGGATAAGCTTATGGGGAGTATTGCATACTCAAGGATGAAAAGAAGATATTTGGAATCAGCCACTATTTCCACAGGGACAAGTATTTAGCTTGAAACCAAATAAACCTTAGTCCTCATTATCATGTATATTAAGGGGAAAATAAGTAACTAGTGAGAGAACATGGCCCCTCAAAAACTAAAATGGCATCTTTGTGTGATGGTTGAGGTCCTTCATGAATATGAATGGTTAATTAGGGGTAAAGACGGGTTGCTTAGGAGTAGTCAACAATGGTCGTGAGGTGGGAGTCATCTCTTATAAACCTGTTTGATTTTTTTTGGATAATGTTACTAAAAATGTTGGTGAGGGCAGGGTGGTAGACATGGTCCATTTGCTTAATAAGGTTCCACATCGGAGGCTGCTCTGGAAGGTTAGATCACATGGAATCCAGGGAGAGCAGGCTAATTGGATACATACATGAGGAAATCTGCAGATGCTGGAAATTCAAACAACACACACAAAATGCTGGTGGTAATTTCTTACTATCTTTCCTTTCAGTTAGTCCTGACGAAGGGTCTCGACCCGAAACGTGGACAGTGCTTCTCCTTATAGGTGCTGCCTGGCCTGCTGTGTTCCACCAGCATTTTGTGTGTGTTAATTGGATACATAACTGGCTTGATGGTAGGAAGCAGGGAGTGATGTTGGAAAATGGTGTCTCAGTCTAGAGTGGTACATTTCAGAGGCAGGTGTTGTTGGTTAATTGGTTTATTTTCATATGCGCCGAAGTACTGTGAAATCTCATGTTTTTAATAGTTCCGTAGTATTTGAGTAATATTGTAAATATGTTGTTGATTAAGAATTCTTGTTCATTTAAATAATTTATTGCAGGTTATATGTAAAAATAAATGCATTTCATACGTCACGACATTACCATGTGATATGTGCATGCCCCACTTAAAGTAAAGAACGACTTTAAGAATCACATCTCCTGACTCTCTTGTTTTTCTTCCAATTAGTTTAATGTTTTGAAGTTACAAAACAACAGTGGTGACAAGATATTTTTAAAATGAACCCAACAGAGCTACTGATCTGCTGAAACAATGAGATGTTCAATCTACAAAAAGCAGCACAGCATGTGTTCTTCAAAAGAGAAGACATGATTGAGTTTTCAAAAAAAAATGCTAGAAAATGGAAGAACTCATGGGTTCATAAACAGTGAGTACCAGGTGATAATAATCACTAAATAAAAAGGCTGAAATTGCTGGCTAGCTGCTCAACGGATAACTGGCTTATGTCTACCGAGCTCATTAAACAGTATTTTGAAACAAATGAAATAGCTAATGAGAAATGAGTACCAATGTTGTAGTCTTGGGTTTAAGGTGGCACAACTGAAGATGGGCAACAACTTGTTGGTGGTTCATAAAGCACTCTATTAATTTTCTGTGGTAAATTATGATGAAGTATCACCGCAAACAAGGAAGAGGCGAGCAGAGGTGAAGCTGACTCATGGGTTGAGACATGCAGGTGTGATGCAAAGTCAGAAATTGTTCGAGACAGAGTTGGAGTGAGCAGAATGGAGGAGTTTCGGAGCCCATCCACCTAAACCGAGAATGAGGTTGGATTGATCTAAGCGCTGGGCCAAATTGGAAAGCTCGAGTACAGGTCAGAACGTGGCAGCAAGGTGCAGGCCCAGAGCGTATTGCTACGGCAGAGCGCAGGTCATAGTGTGAGGGACGACCCGGTATTTGGACAGTTTAAGCGCTGGGCCAGATGGACTGTAAAGGCAGTGTGACAGGACCGGAGGCAAGGGTCGGGCCAGTTCTGCTCGCTGCTTCGCGATGTTTATTCCAGTCTTCGCTGCACTAAGGCTGAGGCTGTGAGACTGCTCCAGCAGTTTCAGGCCTCGTGTCTGTGAGCTTCGTGATGAATTGCTCTGCTATGGGATGAACTGAGGCTGAGCCTATCGGACTGCTCTAACTACTCCAGGCTTCGTGTCTGTGGACTAACTTTCATTCTAATGCTGTTGCTTGTTCTTATTGTTTACACGATTTGTGCTCTCTTCTGTGTTTTTCTCGCTCTGCACATTGTGTGTTGGTCTTATTATTCAATTGGGTTTTCTTGTTTTGTGGCTGCCTGTAAGCAGATGAATCTTAAGGTTCTATAGTTTATACATACTTTGATAATAAATGTACTTTGTTGGTCTTGTTTAAAAGCATACAGTTTTCTTCAAAATTTAACTGCTCCAACCAAATCAGCTGTAATGAATTTTGCTGATATTGTGAAAGTTATGCAGGGACATTTAAAATCAAAGCCAGACCACTTCAGGTCCACCGAGATGTAACACTGAGCGTCATAGGAAGTCATTCCTACCTGTGGTCATCAACCTTTACAACTCCTCCCTCGGAGTGTCAGACACCCTGAGCCAATAGGTGGGTCCTGGACTTAATTTTTCCACTTGGCATGATTAACTTATTATTATTTAATTATCTATGGTTTTATATTGCTATATTTCTTCACTATTCTTGGTGGTGTGGCTGTAACGAAACCCAATTTCCCTTGGGATCAATAAAGTATGTCTGTCTGTTTCATCAATGGAATCAAAAGGAAGGGGGAGTCCATTTCAGCTAACATGACTGAACTGAAGAGATTGTCTGAGCATTGTCAGTTCGGTAAAGGGCCAAATGATGCACTAAGAGATCATCTAGTTTGTGGAACCTTACAAGAAAACATTCAAAAATGGCTCTTAACCGAAGCACAATTTACATTTAAAAGAGCAGTAGAAATAGTTGTATCAATGGAAACAGCAGACAGAGATGCACAGTGTTGGGCAACAGTATGGAAACAGTTGTGGCATCATTCAGTAACAGTCAGGAATGAAAGTGCATGAACAAAATTGCAGTGTCTAAACAGAAACCAGCCTGGCTGAACAAGTTGTGTTACCTTTGTGCCAGGGGTTCACAGACACCAGGTCAATGCAGGTTTAAAGGCAAAACCTGCAGAAAATGCAACAAAGTAGGACACATACAAAGAGCATGTCAGGCAAATGGACTGCACCTGGAAGAGAAAAAGCTAAAAAGTCAAGTTGCAGTCTCAAAAAAGGCACTAATCTGCATGCTGTTGATGAAAAACGTGATACTGATGAGTGTGACACTATTGCATAGCCTTGATATTTACAAAAGTCACAATAGACAAGCAATATGGCGTATATCAAAAGTGAACATCAAATGAATTAAAATGGATTTGGACATCAGCTTGGCTGTTTCAGTCATTCCACAAAATGTGTTTGAACAGCGATTCAAAGATACTAAACTGAAACCTGCAGATATCTAACTAAGAACCTACACTGGAGAAAAGATAGCTCCTGTGGGAATGACATTCATGTCAGTGAAATTCAGCAACCAAGAAGCCACATTGGGCATGTATGTAGTAAAGGCAGGATGGTCAACATTGTGTGGGCATGAGTGGCTGAGAGAGCAACAACTTGATTGGCAATTCATCCGCCATTTGTATGCCACATCCCCTGCAACAAAGTCAACTGCAAGTGAAGTAAGACAGGTACTGAATGATGCCACCATGCTGTACTCCATGAATTGTTGCCCAACAGTGGGCAAACTGGCATTGGTGCCAACCTCTATGCCTCTAGTTGAGAAGCATATTGGACCAAGGAATGACTATGCTACTCACAGGAATCATGAAATTGACTAAAGCGGTGGTCTGACTGTTCATTAGCACTCTTTGTAGGTAAACAAAAAGCTGTTTTCATGGGCATTATATCTGAGAAAGATTCTGATATGTTAATCAGGCAGCTACTTGCAAAATGTGGCTTGGTTTTAAGCTAGAAAAGAGTTCAAGGAACTTCAGGAAAGTTGCAAGCATTCAGCTTTAATGAGTGTAAAGAACCAGAGTCTGCTGTGTTTGCACTAAGGTTATAACATGAACATCAGCTCCATCCTGAAGAAGGCCCAGCAGCGGATGTATTTCCTGCGGCTCTTGAGGAGATACGGTCTGCCTCAGGAATTGCTGCAGTCATTGAGTCTGTCCTGTGCACCTCCATCATTGTGTGGTTTGGAGCCGCCACCAAGCAGGATAGAACCAGACTACAGCGCACAGTGAGGACTGCCGAGCGCATCATTGGAGCCTCCCTGCCCTCTATTGTGGACCTGTACTCTTCCAGGTTGAAGAAGAGGGTGGGGAACATCATAAAGGACTCCTCCCATCCTGCGCACGGACTGTTTGATCTGCTTCCGTCTGGTAGGCGCTTCAGATCCCTCCAGACTAAGACTAATAGGCCCTGGAGAAGATTTTTCCCTACTGCGGTCACTTTGCTGAACAGTTAACTGCCGGTTAACTGTCGGCTAACTATTACTTGGATTGCACTACCTGTATGTATAATCTATATTTTCATTTATATTTATCATTATTATTGTTATGAGCAGAGAGACAACATCTGCCGGAAGTAAATTCCTTGTATGTGCATAGGTACTTGGCGATTAAAGTCTGATTCTGATTCAAGTGGGAGACAAAAAGCTGCTTGCAAAAGACCAAAGCCCAGCTGGATGAATAGAAGGCCAAATGGAGATGAGTCAATGGAGTTATGAAGACAGAGGATCTGTCAGATAATGTTGCGGATGAGGAAACCAAGAGGAGAGATCAGATTGTAAATGGAGCAGTAGAAGGATTAATAAGTGAACACTCCAGTGAATTAATCTTCCCAAGATCAACACGCACAAGCTAGAAGAAGGAAAAGTTAGAAAGAAATGTTCCGAGCTGTCAGAACCACTGCCTATTATCAACCAGAGTCATCTCCTATGATCACCACAGAGAAGGCCCCAAAACCTGAGATTGTTTTCACTGCCTCAAGTCTCACCTGCCAAGCAGAGTGACCTCCCCGCCCCCCCCTTGTCAGGAAAGACATTATCCCACAATAATAAGAAATCCACCACAGCAATTAAATCTTTAGGCCTGAATGGGACAATTTAAAATTTACTATGCTGTGGATACCAGTATAGAAGTTGTATTATATCATATTCGATGTATATGTATGAGATGCATTCTATATTGAGTTGGAGTTTATAGCTAAGCAGGGAGGAGTTCTGTGAATTTAATATTTCAGTTCTATTTGAGTAATCTTGTAAATATATTGTTTGATTCCGCATTCTTCATTGTTTATTTAATTCATGATGGTTATATGCAAAAATACACAAATTGCATATATCTTGACACTACCACGTTATATGTGTGCACCTCGCTTACAGTAAAAACAAACACACACAAGTTAAGTCCTGCTCCCTTGTTTTCCTTTACATTATAATTTTTTATGTTTTGGTGTTACAAAACATAATAAAAGTTTTCACTATACCGTAAGTCTAAATTTAAGGACAGCTTCAAAAAAACACTACAGTGTCTGACTTGATTAGTCAAAATAAAACAAAACCCATGATCCAGTTTTACGATTGATAATTTTTTCCTTCATGTTAAGGATGTTGTCAATAGATTACAGCTGAATCTTACCAGATACATATGACAGAAATTGAATGGGAAGCCATTCAAGATCATTCAGGAACTTATCTGCCTACAAGGGATGGACAGGCAAAGTTTTTAGAACTTCTCAGATTAAAGACAGATGAAAGACCATCATTGCCAACGACATACAACATGGCACATGATGATGATGATGATGATGAAGAGGGATCAGAACTTGAGATTATTTCACAGCCGCAAGTCTCACTTGCCAACCAAAGTGATCCCTTTGTCAGGAAAGACATTATCCCACAAGAGTAAGAAATCCTCCACAGTGATGAAATATTTAGGCCTGAATGGAGCCATTTCAAGTTTACTATGCTGTGGGTGTCTGTGTATATAGTTGTTTAATATGGTGTACTGTGTACGTAGTTGAGATGCATTCTCTATTGAAATGGAGTTTATAGCTAACCAGGAAGAAGTTTTGTATATTCAATATTTCGGTAGTATTTAAGAAATACTGTAAAATATGTTGTTGATTAAACATTCTTATGAATTTAAATAATTCATTATGGGTTATCTGTAAAAATAAGTGAATTGCACATGTCATGATGCTACCACGTGGTACATGGGCACCTCCTTAAAAAACAACCTTAAGACTGGCACCTCCTGACTCTTGTTTTCTTCCAATTAGTTTAATATTTTGAAGTTAGAAAACATAACACTTCTTTTGCATCCCATTGAAACTGCTCAATTCATTACAACGGTGCGCTGAGGTAGAACAAGGTAAAACAATAACAGAGTGCAGAATAAAACGTTGCAGTTATAACGAAAGTGCAGTGCAGTAGACAATAGGGCACAAGGTTGAAGTCAGGAGTATTCTTACCATACTGGGAAACCATTCAGTCGTCTTATGCAGAATAGAATCGGTCCTTGAGCCTGGTGCCACATACTTGCAGGCTTTTGTCTCTTCTATTTCTTGGGAGGGAGAAGCAGAAAGAATGTCCAGGATGGGCGGTTTCTTTGATTCTGGTGGCTGTTTTACGAAGGCAGCAAGAGGTGTACACGTGAGAAGTGTCTGTGGATGGAAAGCTGGTTTCTATGCTGTACCAGGCTGAGTCCTTCACTCTCTGCAGTGCCTTGCAGTTATGGGCAGAGCAGTTGCCGTACCAAGCCATGATACATCCAGGTAAGTTGCAGTCTATGGTGCATCCATATCAACGTCATCTACATCAATTTGGATAAGAGTGTACACAGAGTTAGTAATTTTGCAGCTGATGCTAAAACAACATATACAGTAGACAATAATAAAGGTGATTAAGAATTACAGAGGGATCTTGTGTGCACTGAATTTGATGCATTTGCACACTCCCCAGCTTGCTTTCTGTCTTATTTTTAGAAAACCTATTTGTAAGCATTATTGTAAACTAACACTTACAGTACAGTAAAACAAAAAACAGGTTTTATCTCATAAAAGATGTGAATCAATAAAGTATAGTCTTATAGTGAGATACATCAACCTATTTTGCTCTCTACCTTACCATTGAATTTGCACAGACAACTCCAATTTATTTTCTGGCTAAACTCATATTCCTAGATAGTAGCCTATCAACAAAGTAACACTCATCTTCACTCTTACAGGCTGTATTGTTTCATAGAATTCAGTCGAGAATCCCTCAGCCATGCCCACCAGTTGAAAAGGAAGTAAGATCTTTCCAGATATTCAAGGTACAGACTCTCTTGCAGCTGATTCATTAGCCGGAGAAAAGTTAATCTTTCTCTACTTTGTCTAATCTCTCTGTTCTTAACTATCACAGCCATTCTGGCATTCAATGTTTCCATTCCCATTGTGCAACAAACAGAAGCCATTTAACCCTTGGGTGCTCTGTTGGAGGTTTGACTTTTAGCAGACAATGTTATTTTGTGGGCAAGTATACTCACTACTGCCACCATGACTGTTGATGTCAGTACTCAAAGAGACTTTCATGATTTAACAATGACTTTGCAATGTCTCCAATGTTATCATCCAACAGAGTTATTGAGGTGCACCACACTTTATGTGGCAGTAGGTGTGTAGATGAAAAATAAGCTCTCTTCTCTGAGGAAGGTAGCAGTCACAATCATACTACATCATCTACCATCACACCCAAATGAGTTGTTAATGGGTATATCTCCTCTTCTCCTCATCATTCTGTTCTTCATCCTTCTGCTCCCTGGCCAAAATAATAATGCAACAGGCCACCACAAACCTGAGACATATTCTGCTGAGCTAGTGTGACTCTCACTGTACTCATGCTGTCACTGCATGTGAGCACCAGAAACATGAGCCGTGTTCCATTACATTTGTGCTGATACCCAGCAGACTGTTTGTATGATGTGAATGTTTATCGAGGGACTGTAATTCCATTTGTTTTTAATGTATCGCTCAGTTGAGACATGAACCTGCAGAGCAACATAATTTCTAATGAGTATGCATTGGGAGGAGAGGTCAAGATGCAATCTGCTTTCTATAAACAGAGAAAGAAGAGGAATTCTTAATCAAGAGTGGTAGCAGTTGTGAAGTACTCTAGCCCCACCCTGGAAAATTAAAGCCTAAATGCAAGATGATGAGTTTACCAACCATTAAAAAAGCAGTTCTTGCCATGCTCTGAATAAACTTTGGAGGATTAAGTACCTGAAGGCACAAACATTTCAATTATTCTTCCCCAGTGAGGTTCAAGATGCAAAATTGTATGGAACAACTGGTATAGCCCTTCTCCTGCTCCATCTACTCATTGTGTGACCTTCTCTGTGCCATGGCTCAGTCATCCAGTCAGGAGGAATAGCTACAAATCCTCCCATGCCCAGGATGTCCACAGGTGACATTAGAAGCAGTGGGGATAGAAAAGAATATAAGGCCCTTTCAACTTCATTTAATGCTCAGCCAAAATTAGTCAAATTTACATTCCTGTGCAAGCACTTACCCAGGTCTGGTTTTGTGCAAAGTTATAGAAGTTATTATAAGTTCTTCAGCACTGTCTATACCAATCTTTTAATTACTTTTTATTCAAAGCACCAACATTTTCTTTAATCATATACGCAGCCACTATAAATCAAACATGAACTTACATTTTAAATGCCACTGTACTAATTTATGCCTGGTAAAGAGAGGGTAATGATTGAAATGCTAAACTGCAAAATTGAATAAATTTCCTATCCTGCATTCCCCTAGACCTAGAGGGTGTTGTCCTGTTTTTTAACTCCAAAACATAAAACTAATCAAAAGAAAACCACAGAACCAGGGATAATGTGGCTACTCTTAGTTTTATTTCTAGTGAGGCACACACTTATGATGTGGTGGCATAATGCCATTCATGTACTTTTACATTTAATCCCATAATGATTTATGTAAACAACAGAGAATCAAACAACATATTTACAACATTACTCAGAAATTAAATGCGCAACAGGTGGTATCTGTGTATGCTTTAAAGCCATCACCAATATACGTAGCATTCAGCACGACTTACCCCCATTGGATATAATTTTTGAATAAATTCAATTTATTTATTTGTTTATTTATTTAGAGATACAGTGCTAAAAAGGCCCTTCCAGCACGGCAACTCACTAATTTAACCCCTAGCCTAATCACCAGGGCAATTTGACCAATTAACCTACTAACCAGCTCATCTTTGGACTGTGGGAGGAATGAGAAAACTGGAGCACCCAAAGGAAACACAGGAAGAACATACAAACTTTCTTACAGAGGATGCTGGAATTGAATTCCACGCTCCAACGCCCAGAGCTGTAATAGTGTTGTGCTAACTACTACACTACCATGGTGCTGAAATTTGCGCTTGTTTAAAAAATAAGCTACGGACAGCATGTAGTGTAGCAGTGTGCTATTACAATGCCAGCAACTTGGGTTCATTTCCTGCCACTGTCTTTAAGGTGTTTGTACATTCTTCACATGACCGCGGGCATTTCCTCCATGTGCGGTGGCTTCCTCTCACATTTCAAAGGGTTAGTAGGCTAATTGGAGCCTGTTACTGAGCTATATGTCTAAAAATAACTTTTTAGAATCTTCCCATTAGTAAACTGGAGTTACTGCCCTTGCTGTTAAGTCTTGTAGCCACTTGAGGGCAGTGTACATAAAAAAGTCTGAAAAGGGGAAATGAGTAAATTGGTACCTATTTTTGTCATATGTACTGAGTTACAATGAAAACCTTGCCTTGCTTTCATACAGATCAATTCATTACAACAGTGAATTGAGATTATACAAGGTAAAGCAAAGACCAGAATAAAGTGTTACATTATGTGGTTGGCATTGACCTCCCACATCATGAAGACCCTGGAGAGACTTGGTCTAGAGAAGCTCCGGCCTACAGTTAGGCCACACTTAGACCCCCTCCAGTTCGCCTATCAGCCCGGACTAGGAGTTGAGGATGCCATCGTCTACCTGCTGAACCGTGTCTACGCCCACCTGGACAAGCCGGCGAGCACTGTGAGGGTCATGTTTTTTCACTTCTCCAGTGCGTTCAACACCATCTGCCCTGCTCTGCTGGGTGAGAAGCTGACAGTGATGCAGGTGAATGCTTCCCTGATGTCATGGATTATTGATTACCTGACTGGCAGACCACAGTACGTGCGCTTGCAACACTGTGTGTCAGACAGAGTGGTCAGCAGTACTGGGGCTCCACAGGGGACTGTCCTGTCTCCCTTTCTCTTCACCATCTACACCTGGGACTTCAACTACTGCACAGAGTCTTGCCATCTTCAGAAGTTTTCTGATGACTCTGCCATAGTTAGATGCATCAGCAAGGGAGATGAGGCTGAGTACAGGGCTACGGTGGGAAACTTTGTCACATGGTGCGAGCAGAATCATCTGCAGCTTAATGTGAAAAAGGCTAAGGAGCTAGTGGTGGACCTGAGGAGGGCTAAGGACTGGTGACCCCTGTTTCCATCCAAGGGGTCAGTGTGGACATGGTGGAGGATTACAAATACCTGGGGATACGAATTGACAATAAATTGGACTGGTCAAAGAACACTGAGGCTGTCTACAAGAAGGGTCAGAGCCATCTCTATTTCCTGAGGAGACTGAGGTCCTTTAACATCTGCCAGACGATGCTGAGGATGTTCTACGAGGCTGTGGTTGCCAGTGCTATCATGTTTGCTGTTGTGTGCTGGGGCAGCAGGCTGAGGGTAGCAGACACCAACAGAATCAATAAACTCATTCGTAAGACGCGTGATGTTGTGGGGGTGGAACTGGACTCTCTGACGGTGGTGTCTGAAAAGAGGATGCTGTCCAAGTTGCATGCCATCTTGGACAATGACTCCCATCCACTCCATAATGTACTGGTTAGGCACAGGAGTACATTCAGCCAGAGACTCATTCCACCGAGATGTAACACTGAGCGTCATAGGAAGTCATTCCTGCCTGTGGCCATCAAACTTTACAAATCCTCCCTCGGAGTGTCAGACACCCTGCGCCAATAGGCTGGTCCTGGACTTATTTCCACTTAGCATGATTAACTTATTAATAATTAATTATTTATGGTTTTATATTGCTATATTTCTACACTATTCTTGGTTGGCGTGGCTGTAACGAAACCCAATTTCCCTCGGGATCGATGAAGTTTATCTATCTGTATGTCGGTTTGTTATTTACAGAGAAAAGTGTGGTATAGCAAGACAATAAGGTGCAAGATCGTAACAAGCTAGATTGTGAAGTCTGAAATTTATCATACAAGGTAACCATTCAATAGGCTTATAACAGCAAGATAAAAGCTGTCCTTGAGTCTGGTAGTAAGTGCTTTGAGGCTTTTGTATCTACCGCAATTTAAAGTGTTTGAGTTAAGTTTGAAAATATCTTTAAAATAATACATTTGAATATCTGTCCAATATTAATATCAGTAAATCTCTGACTAAACAAACATACCTTTATGCAATCAATCCTTCTTGAAACTACCTAAGAATGCTTATTGTAAATAAACTTTCAATTAAATGGAACTATTTACACAGCTCTTAGTGAAAGCACTGATAAGCCTGATCAGGTCATGTAATAAAGAAGCTTAATTGACAGGTAGGATCTTAAAACCCAAAGATACACCTTGTACTGAAAGGACAGGGAGGTAGGTAGAGGTGCTGGGGTGGCTCCATTGGGAAAGAAATAAAATCAAATCCTTAAAAAGAAGTGACGTAGAATTGAAAGATGTGGAATCCCTTTGGGTAGAGTTACGAAACTGAAAGGGTAACAAAACCCTGATGGGAGTTATCACAATGCCCCCAAACAGCAGCCAGGATGTGGGATATAAATTTCAACGGGAAATAGAAAAGGCATGTAATAAGGGCAATGTTATGATAGTCATGGGGGATTTCAAAATGCTGGTAGTTTGGGAAAATTAGTTTGGTGCTGGATCCCAAGAGGGAATTTGTAGAATGCCTATGAGATGGCTTTTTAAAGCAGCTTGTGGTTGAACCCACTAGGGGAAAGGCAATTCTGGATTGGGTGTTGTGTAATGAACAAGATTTGATTAGGAAGCTTAAAGTAAAGGAAACCTCGGGAGGCAGAAATCATAATAGGATAGAATTCACCTTGCAGTTTGAGAGGGAGATGATAAAGTCATATCTCAGTGACAGGGCCCAGGTCCTAGAGTGAGAAATGACCTAATGTGTGGACAATTTAAACGCCCAGCCGGATTAAAAAGGTAGTCTGTCAGAACCAGAGGCAAGGGTTAGCCCAGTTCTGTTCACTACTTCACGATGTTTACTCAGCTCTGTGCTGAACTGAGGCCGAGGCTGTGACCTGCTCTTGGCTTCATGTCTGAACTCACTTTCGTTCTGATTGTTATTTGCTAACTTTTATTGTTTGCAGGATTTGTTTTTCTCTCTCTGCACATTGGGTGTTTGATAGTCCTTTTATGAGTTCTTTTGGGTTTCTCTGTTTTGCGACTGCCTGTAAGGAGATGAATCTCAAGGTTGTACAATGTGTACATACTAAGATAATAAATACACTTTGAATTTTGAAGGTGTCACACATGAGGCTGCTTAATAAGGTAAGAGCTCATGATGGTCCAGGAGAGATACTGGCATGGATAGAAGATTGGGTGATTGACAGAAGGCAAAGAGTCGGAATAAAAGGGGCCTATCAGTTCTGGTATCAGAACTGATTCTTTTCATGTTATATGTCAACAATTTGGATGACGGAATTGATGGCTTTGTGGCCAAGTTTGCAGACAGTACAAAGATAGGTGGGAAAGCAGGTAGTGTTAAGGAAGCAGAGAGTCTCAGGAAAGACTTGGACAGATTGGGAGAATTGGCAAAAAAGTGGCAGATGGAATATACTGTAGGGAAGTAAATGGTCTTGCACTTTGGAAGAAGGAATAAACAGGGAGAAATTTCAAAAATCAGAGGTGCAAATGGACTTGGGAGTTCTCATGCGGGATTCATGAAAGATAAATTTGCAGGTTGAGTTGGTGGTAATGAAGGCAAATGCAATGTTAGCATTCATTTCGAGAGGACTAGAACATAAGAGCAGGGATGTGATGCTGTGGCTTTTTAGCACACTGTGCTTTGACTATTGTGAGCGGTTTTGGGTCCCTTATCTAAGTAAAGATGTGTTGGCTTTGGAGAGGGTCCAGAGGATTCTGGAAATGATTGGGTTAACATATGAGGGGCATTTGATGGCTCTGAGCCTGTACTCACTAGAGTTTAGAATAATGAGGGGGGATCTCAATGAAACCTATCAAATATTGAAAGGCCTAGAGAGAGTGGATGTGGATAAGATGTTTCCTATATTGGGTGAATCTAGGACCTGAGAGCACAGCCTTAGAATAGAAGGATCCCTATTTAGAATAGATATGAGATAGAATTTCTTTAGCCAGTGGGTGGTGAAACTGTGGCATTAATTGCCATGGATGGCTGTGGAGGACAAATCATTGAGTATATTTAAAGAAGAGGTTGATAGGTACTTGATTCGTAAGGGTGTCGAAGATTACGGGGAGAATAAAGGAGAATGAGGTTGAGAAGGATAATAAATCAGCCATGATAGAATGGCCAAGAGGCCTAATTCTGCTCCTGTGTCTAATGGTCTTAATTTAGGATATTCTAGAGGAAAGATCATAGCCCTTAGAAGTAGAAATATTTCTCTTAAGACTTCTTAACAACAATTGTCTGTTATATGGTGTCAGAAATCACCCAGTAATTTAGAAATTAACAAACAAAAGTTGATGCCAAGCAAGCTAAAAAGATATTAGGCCAGATCAACACTGGTATAAAACATTTCCAGAGGCATTTGCAGCACTTCATCTGTAGATATTTCTGTAACAATTACCTCTTTTAATTGGATATGTTATTATGGTGACTGACACTTGTACCCCATGTAGTCTCACTAGATGTGGTTATGATCTGCCAATCTGCTCACAAAGAACTCAAGTTCCATTTCATGCCAATCAGATGTCAGAAGCAAGGGCAGAGAAAATGTAGACAACTAGTACAGAGACATTTTAGAATTGTTGTGCCATGAGATATGGAAAGGGCAAAGAAAAATATTAACATCGAAGTCTGAGGTTTGATTAGATTTCGATGAGTGGCAGGAATAGAGAGGAAACCAAGAGCCATCAATAACTTAGCAACCAGGATAGGGTTTGTGGGCTGGTTAACATTAAGAGGATTGGGCTCTGAGGGGAGAGCTGTCATCAGTTAGAACAAGGACCCAGCAGTGAGTTACAGGGCGCTTACCGGCTATTAAAGACTCAGGTGCTGATTTCAGGGTGAGTCCTGAGGGGTTTCTAGGGTCAGTCAGACTAGACATTGGGAGCCCTGGGCAAACTGTAGAGTTTAGAGTTTAGACTAATCAGGGATAGGTGGTTTGGAATGATTAGGTCATTCGAGCCTAGTCACCCCTGCCCTGATCACTTGGGCTGACTGAAGGATGGGTGGATCACTTGTCAGAAAAGGGGGTGAGTGTGGCAATGTATTTGTTAGAAGATGGAGAAAAAAATGACAAAATATTATTGACACAATTCAGAATTTGTGTTATTGAAAGGGAAAAAGAGGCCAAGGGAGGGATGAGAGCTGAGATAAGACTGGCCAGAATAACAGCTTGGCATGGACTGGATTAGCAGAAGGGCCTGTTTCTTTACTGCACTCTATAACTCGATGACTATCCGGGCCTTTCATAATCTGTAAACTCTTTTCAAGTCTCCCCATAGCGCCCACTGCTCCAGAGAAAACAACCCTAATTTGTCCAACCTCTCCTATAGCATATGCACTTTAATCCAGGCAGCACCTCCGTGTATCTCTTTAGAACCTTCTTCATATCCTCCACATCATTCCTATAATGGGGAGACCAGAAATGAATGCAATATTCCAAACGTGGCCCAGAGTTCTATAAACCCGCAATGTAATTTTCCGACTCTTGAACTCAATGCCTCAACGGATAAGGACAAGTATGTTTTGTTTGGCCACTTTTTCAGGATGTTATGGATCTGGATACCAAGATCTCTCTGTTCATCAACACTGAGGGGCCTGCCATTAACTGTAAACTTTCCCTTTACATTTGATCTCCCAAAGTGCATCTGCCATTTCAAAGTTCAAAGTAAAATTTATTATCAGAGTACATACATGTCACCACATACGACCCTGGGATGCTTTTTTTCTGCAGACAAATTTAGCAAATCTATAGAGCAGTAACTGTAAATGGGATCAATGAACTCCATCCCTAACTGCTGCAGACCTATATCCCGTTGTATCCTTTGGCAACTTTGTACAATATCCACAATGCCACTAACCTTTGTGTAAAAGCTTATGGAATGCTTGCTTTTATTAGTTGAGGCATTGAGTTCAAAAGTCAGGAGGTTATGTTGCAACTTTATAAAACTCTGGTTCGGCTGCATCTGGAGTATTGTGTTTTAGTTCTGATCACCCACTTTAGGAAGGATATTGAGGCTTTGGAGAGAGTGCAGAAGAGGTTCACCAGGATGCTGCCTGGTTTGTCATGAGAGGCTGGATAATCTTGGGTTGTTTTCTCTGGAGCAGCAGAGGCTGAGGGGAGATCTGATAGAGGTTTACAAGATTATGAGAGGCTTAGTTAGAGTGAACAGAGAGTATCTGTTTTCAAGGGTTTAAATGTCTAATACCAGAGGGCATGCATTGAAGGAAAGAGACGGGGGATGTGCTGGTAGTTTTTTTTACTCAGAGAGTCATGGATGCCTGTAATATGCTGTCTGGTATGGTGGTAGAGGCAAATGCATTAGAGGCTTTTAAGAGACGTTTGGATAGGTACATGGATATAAGGAGGACGGAGGGATATAGGCATGGTGTAAGTAGGAGGGATTAGTGTTTGGGGGTTTTGATTTGCTTTTTGACTTGTTTAGCACAACACTGTGGGCTGAATGGCCTGTTCCTGTTCTTTTCTATGTTCTGACAGGTACTGCTGAAAGATGTTTGCCCCTGTACTACTTTGTTTATTGGATAGTGATTCCAATCTTTATAGCACTGTTTAGAATCATCATATAATTGAAAAGCCTGCAGAAAGTGATTATTTTAATTTCAGTTCTTTCTTCATACTTTGATTCACCTTCTCAAATGGTTTGCACTTAATCATATGATTTTGACAGAGCTTCAAATTTACATTAGAAATGAAATTTTCAATCTGCAATGAATTCAGTAGTTAGCAGTGTCCCACCACAGATGAATTTGTTTCACATCAATCAGATAGAACTGTATGTTTAGTGATTTTCAGTGATAGATACAATTTTTATTGGTGGAAATACTTGGGTGTTCAAAAACAAGTGTAACGAAGTTCAAAGTAAAATTTATTAACAGAGTACATACATGTCACCACATACAACCCTGAAATTCCTTTTCCCATGGGCATACTTAACAAATCTATAGAACAGTAACTGTAAACAGGATCAATGAACAACTGTGCAAATGCAAAAATTAATAAATAGAAATAAATAATGAGAGCATGAAATAACAAGATAAAGAGTCCTTAAAGTGAGGCCATTGGTTGTGGAAACTCCAGAAGTAGAATGAGTGTAGTTATCCCCTTTTGTTCAAGAGGGATTTTGTTTTGTCTTTGTTCAAAATTCTAAAGGGATTGGATAGGCTAGATGCAGGAAGATTGTTTCCAATGTTGGGGAAGTCCAGAACGAGGGGTCACAGTTTAAGGATAATAGGGAAGCCTTTTAGGACCGAGATGAGGAAAAACTTCTTCACACAGAGTGGTGAATCTGTGGAATTCTCTGCCACAGGAAACAGTTGAGGCCGGTTCATTGGCTGTATTTAAGAGGAAGTTAGATATGGCCCTTGTGGCTAAAGGGATCAGGGGGTATGGAGAGAAAGCAGGTACAGGGTTCTGAGTTGGATGATCAGCCATGATCATACTGAATGGCGGTGCAGGCTCAAAGGGCTGAATGGCCTACTCCTGCACCTATTTTCTATTTTTCTAAGAGCCTGCTGGTTCAGGGGTAGTAACTGTTCTTGAACTGTGTGGTGCAAGTCCTGACACACTTGTACCTTTTACTTGATGGCAGCAGTGAGAAAAGAGCATGGCCTGGGTGGTGAGGATCTATGACATTTCCGTAGAGTATTTTCACCAATTAAAGTGACGAGGGAGTTTGAGGCATCAAAAGAGAGTGATGAGGATGAGTGCTGACTGCTTGTCTTTTGAATGGTTGCTCTGTACCAGAGAGGGGTGAGCCTGCTGCTACGCCTGGAGAGTGTTGCCCAGGTATTTTGCTGCATTTTGGATGTGGACTTTGGACTATAGACTCTATTGTTCAATCTTAAAGTCTTTATATTCTGCAATTTTCCACCCGATCTTCTCGGTTTTATTTGTGCGGGAGGAGGGAATTCGGGGTCGATAAGCCTAATCTGTTTTGCTCACTTATTTTTGTGCAGGAAGAGGGATTTGGGTGGTTGATGTGCCTGATCCATTTTGTTCATTTTTTTTTTTGTGCGGGAGGAGGGATTGATGTGCCTAATCCGTTTTGCTCTTTTTTTTGTGCAGGAAGAGTGATTGCCTGATCCATCTTGTTCATTTTTTTGTGTGGATGGAAGGATTTTTGGGGGGGGGGGGGGGGTCGATGTACCTGATCGTTTTGTTCAGTTTTTGTACAGGGAGGGTGAATTTGGGGGTCGATGTATCTGATCCATCTTGTTCGTTTTTTTGTGTGGACGGAAGGATTTTGGGGGGGGGGGGGGGGGGTCGATGTACCTGATCGTTTTGTTCAGTTTTTGTACAGGGAGGGTGAATTCAGGGGTTGATGTGCCTGTTCCATTTCTGTTTGTTGTTTTTTGCAGGGAGGTGGGACTGGGGGTTAAAGATCGTGCTGCCTTTCTTTTCTTTCTTATTTGCATGGCTGCCCAGAGAATTGAAGAACTTCAGAGTAATAAACTCTGAACCTTTGATGAATGCTGCTTTTCTACAGCAATGTTTCATGTACATGTGCTCAATAGTTAGGAGGACTTTACCCCGATGTACAGGGCTGAATCCACTACCTTTTGTAGGATTTTCCACTGAAAATCATTGGTATTCCCATACCAGGCTGTAATGCAGCTGGTCAATGCATTTCCACTACACACTTATAGAAGTTTGTCAAGGTTTTTGATGACATGCCGAATCTCTACAGACTCCTAGGAAGTTGAGGTGCTGCCATACTTTTTTGGCACTTAAATTTATACAATGGGTCCAGGACAGGTTCTCTGAGATATTTATACCCAGGAATTTAAAGTTACTGACCCTCTCCATCTCTGATCCTCTGATGAGTACTAGCTCGTGGACCTCTGACTTCCCGCTCCTGTTGTCTACAATCAATTCATTGGTCTTGCTGGCACTGAGTGAAAGGTTGTATGACACCACTCGGCCAACTTTTCAATCTCACTCTTCTATGCTGATGCATCACCATCTTTGATATGGCCCACAACAGTGGTGTCATCAGCAGGGACTGGATTAAAAATATTAACATGCAGGTTATTCTGAATCATGGATTCATCCAGTAATCACATTTTCCATTTGCTCTAGCATGTTTATATGTAGGAAGCAGGTGCAAATATTAGATATTAATTAATGTACTTACTTTTCCAGGAGGAATGTTGTCCTGAAGATTTAATTGTATTGCTCTATGAAACAGCAAAAAATATAAAGAGGAGCAATTTTACATTTAAAGCCTCTGAGCAATGCTCAGAATCTCTTGCTTAACATAAGAAAAAAGCGGCTGGGTGTTTGATGGTTAGTGTGCACAGTGGGCTGAAAGGTCTTTCTGTGCTGTATGACTCCCTGGTTTCTATTGCTAAGTGTTAATAACAGCAGGGAAACAATGGGTTAAGTGAAACATTATAGTTTTCTTGGTAACTCTGATAGAAATTTCATACTGATGAATTGTATATGTATGGTCTAACATTGGATTTTTTGACTTGGTCCTTGTGATATCAGGATGTAAAAATGTTTGAGGGCAGGGTCAGATCAAATGCCTCCTGGCATTCAGGCCTGGAGTTTTGATGTAGAATTAGTGCACTCATTGTAGAAGCTGGCCAGAGGAGGGATGAAGTGACTTTAGCTCTTAACAATAGTTTCATTGATTTTCTTTGAGGACCCCACTGTTACAGTCATTAAGTTGCTGAAATCATTCACAACCTTTTTTCTGCTGACTCAATACTTCTGGAAAATTACACTCCTCATGACAGAAAAAAGCTCTAAGCTCCATGCTGGCCCACAGACATGAAAACCAAGAATCTGAAAAGTACTTGGGAATTCCACTATCACAAAACATTTAATGATGCCCTGTAAAACCTGCTGAGAAGTTGATTCCTGGTGAACAAATACATTTTGCTTTGGAGATTGCGCTATTATGGTGGCTTAAAGAGGAGATTGATGTAACCTTTGCAATACCAGACACAAAAACATTCCTACTACCAGGCCTGCAAGCCCTGAAGGGCCCATATAATTAGGAAAGTACTTTTACCTCAAACACCAATAGTTTAAACCTCACTAACACCCTTTTACCTGGAGCACTGTCTGGTCCACAGCTAGAAACACAACCACAAGATACGGTAGATACATGGTAAGTAGGAGAAGGCTTTAATTTCTTAAAAGGAAAAGTACCCTTATCCTGCTCTAATATTTGGTACAACTATGCAATCATTATAATGCATTATTCCTGTTTTCTCCTTACAACTTTGATGCCATTTTTGTCTTTTATAGCACACAAGATAACCTTTATGCAATCGGATCCATTCTTCCAGGCTCTGGGGAGATGAATCAGTGAGCAATTCATTGTGGTTTTAAGCACATCACAGATGCATTGTTTGAGTATGTTTCCAAGTTAATTTCAGATAGCAGTGCAGTAAGAGCAGAATAGAGACTCTTCAACATCTTATACGCAAAAATTATAGTACGATCTAGTGGTGTTAAGAAAGAAAACTTTTAACTCCCAGTGGAGTCATCGGGATGCCATCATACTGGCATTTTTTGGCAGGCTTTCTGGTTTTTAACAAGGCCGAGTTGCTAGCTCAACACTCAACCCAGCACGGATGGGATTTGGAGGGAGCTGGCTAGATTCGAACTGAGGAGCCTTTGCTCCGAAATCCAACACTGATGCGACTATGCCACCAGACAGCTTAGTGGTGTTAAGGTTTTAACTAAACTTTCCTTTGATGTAATGAATGGAAAGAGATTTTGGTCCCCCAGAAACTAAAAGGTAATGCTAGTGATATTATCAAGCACATCATCACAAGCTATTACGAGTAATATATTCTTAGACAGTCCCTCCCATAAGCAATATGATTTCATAGAGACTAGAGGTTCCTGTTTCAACCCTCTTTAAAGACCATCTCAATCAATCCAAGAACAGGGAGTCAGTGAATCCAGAATCACTGGCTATCTCAAGGCCTGTACCTAATTCCTGGAGGGTCAGAATGAATTCTGCAATTTCATTAAGGATTTTAAAGGTATTGCATAATTCAGTCAATACCTAAAATTCCAAAGTAAGTTTAAAAAATGAGGAGAGAAAGTTCAGTTTCAAAACAGAAGAACTGTACATATACCTGCCAGGAGCAGTAGCATGTGCATCAGGCAGATTAATAGCAGCTTTAGAAACATTGAGTACGAGTACAATCTACGTACTACAATAACACCCTTCAGTCTTTACTTTGTCTTCAGGCTACCTTTAAGCTAACCAGTTGTGGTGAACTACATATACCTGTCTGGACTGCTCCTGTGGCTCCTCCCACAGACCCCTGCTGACTGCTTCTGTGGCTCCTCCCACAGACCCCCTGCTGACTGCTCCTGTGGCTCCTCCCACAGACCCCTGCTGACTGCTTCTGTGGCTCCTCCCACAGACCCCCCGCTGACTGCTTCTGTGGCTCCTCCCACAGACCCCCCGCTGACTGCTCCTGTGGCTCCTCCCACAGACCCCTGTATAAAGGCGATTGAGGCCTGATGCCCGGCCTCATTCTCCAGGATGTAGTGTTGTTCATTCTTCCAGTCAATTAAAGCCGATACCTCGCTTCTTACGTCTCAGAGTGAGTTATTGATGGTGCATCACCAGTAACATTTTACTACTTGTTCTTAAAGAGGAAAGTAGTGAACATAATCACTATATAGGTACTATAATTAATGGCCTCCTTGCAAAATAGATTAATATTCTGCATTATCACTAATGTTGAGAATTGCGGCAAACTTAGCCTTGCATTGTGGCCTTGAACTTTTCATGTTATCCTAAAACTTCATCTGAACATGCTGTTAACTCAGTTGAGTTACAGCACAAATTCTTTTCTGATTGGGGCCTCAGTCTTCCAAAGAAGTGCTGCACCTGCCCCTATATCACCTCCCTCACTACCATTCAGGGTCCCAAACAGTCCTTCCAGGTGAGGCGACACTTCACCTGCGAGTCTGTTGCGGTCATATACTGTATCCAGTGTTCCCAGTGTGGCCCGACAGACTGGGAGTCTGCCAGAAAAGTGGGATCTCCCAGTGGCCACCCATTTTAATTCCTTTTTCATTCTGAAATGTCAGTCCATGGCCTCCCCTATCATGACGAGGCCACATTCAGGTTGGAGGAGCAACACTTTATGTTCGCCCCGGGTAGCCTCCAAACTGATGGCATGAACATTGATTTCTCGAACTTCTGGCAATGCACCCCTCCTTCACCATTCACATCTGTCACCTTATCTCCTTCCTCTGGTGCTCTTTTTCTTTCTTCCATGGCTGCTTGTCATCTCCTACAAGATTTTCCCCTTCTGCAGTCCTGTATCTCCTTCACCAATCAACTTCCCAGCTCTTTACTTCATCCCTCCCCCTCACTATTCACCTTGCGCTTCTTCCTCCCCTCCCCCACCTTATAATTCTGACTCATCTTTTTTCCTCCTGCCCTGATGAAGGGTCTCAGCCTGAAATGTCAACTATACTCTTGTCCATAGATGTTGCCAGACCTGCTGAGTTCCTCCAGCATTGTGTTCTTTGCTATCTTATCATTATGTGGCTTTTGCATGTCAAATTTCTTTGTGTCTAAACAAGCTACTTCCAATCCAAAAAAAGGGAGACAAGTAAATTAGTCCCACTGAATCCTGGTCTTTCATATTCTTGAGAAATTCATGCAACCTTGGAGGATCTTCCTCATGTCAAAAGATTACAGTGGTTTTCTGAACTGTCAGTCAATAGAAAATTCAGTGTATCACAATATTCATAATAGTTTGACAACAATGAGACTCAAATTCAATATCAAATGTTTCTCTGGCTCATCCATTCAATTGCAGAGACATAAATCTATCAGCCAAGTCTTTCGCTGTTTCAGACTTCGATCAGAATCAGGTTTACTACCACCATATGTCATGAAATTTGTTAACTTAGCAGCAGCAGTTCAATGCAATACACAATATAGAAAAAATAAAATTGTAATTAATTAGTGTACATATATTGAATAGATTAAAAATCTTGCAAAAATCAGAAATAATATAATTAAAAAGTGAGGTAGTGTTCACAGGCTCAATGTCCATTTAGGAATCAGATGGCAGAGGGGAAGAAGCTGTTCCTGAATCGCTGAGTGTGCACCTTCAGGCTTCTATACCTCCCACCTGAGGGTAACAATGAAAAAAGGGCATGTCCTGGGTGCTGGAGGCCCCTAATAATGTATGCTACCTTTCTGAGACACCGCTCCTTGAAGATGTCCTGGGTGCTTTGTAGGCTAATACCCAAGATGGAGCCAACTAAATTTAAACATCTGCAGCTTCTTTCGGTCCTGTGCAATAGCTCCCCCAGTGATGCAGCCTGTCAGAATGCTTTCCACAGTACATCTATAGAAGTTTGAGTGTTTTTGTTGACATACCAAATCTCTTCAAATTCCTAATGAAGTATAGTCATTGTCTTGCCTTCTTTACAACTGCATCGATATGTTGGGACCAGGTTAGATCCCTCAGAGATCTTGACACCCAGGAACTTGAAACTACTCACCCTCCCCACTTCTGACCCCTCTGAGGATTGGTGTGTGTTCCTTCATCGTACTCTTTCTGAAGTCCACAATCAGCTCTTTCATCTTACTGACGTTGAGTACCAGGTTGTTGCTGTGACACAACTCCACTAGTTGACATTTCTCTCCATCTGAGATTGTACCAACAATGATTGTATCATCAGCAAATTTATAGATGGCATTTGAGCTATGCCTAGCCACACAGCCATGGGTATATAGAGAGTAGAGCAGTGGGCTAAGCACACACCCCTGAGATGCACCAGTGTTGATCGTCAGCGAGGAGGAGATATTATCACCAATCTCCACAGATTGTAGTCTTCCAGTTAGATAGTCAAGCATCCAATTGCAGAGAGAGGTACAGAGGCCCAGCTTCTGCAACTTATCAATCAGGATTGTGGGAATGATGGTATTAAATGCTGAGCTATAGTTGATGAACAGCATCCTAACATGTGTTTATGTTGTCCAGGTGGTTTAAAAGCCATGTGAAGAGCCATTAAGATTACATCTGCCATTGTGGTGATAGGCAAATTGCAACGTGTCCAGGTCCTTGCTGAGACAGGAGTTCAGTATAGTTATGATCAACCTCTCAAAGCATTTCATCACTATAGACACAACTGCTATTGGGCAACAGTCATTAAGGAAGCTTACATTGTTCTTCTTAGGCACTGGTATAGTTGTCTTTGAAGACAGTGGGAACTTCCACCTGTAGCAGTGAGGGGTTGAAAATGTCCTTAAACTCCTGCTAGTTGGTCAGCACAGGTTTTCGGAGCCTTACCAGGTACTCCATTGGGACCTTCTACCTTGCAAGGGTTCACCCTCTTTAAAGAGGGCCTAACATCGGCCTGAGACAGATCACAGGGTCATCAGGTGCAGCAGGGATCTCCACAGCTGTAGTTATATTCTCCCTTTCAAAGCAGGCATAGAAGGCATTGACTTCATCTGGTAGTGAAGCATCATTGCCATTCATGCTATTGGGTTTCACTTTTAGGAAATAATGTCTTGCAAACCCTGCCAGAGTTTCAATGTCTGAAAGCACTCATCTTTGAATGAACTTCTGTCTGCAGCCATTTCAGCAACAGCTACCTTATAACTGCTAGAAAATATGATTAGCTGCCAATGTCCCTGTAACTTCACCAGTGATGTAAAGAAAAATCTGAAGCTCAATACAGATTTCTCATACCTAACCAATGTTTTTCAGCAGAAAACATTACTTTCAGAAACAAAAGAGAAAGCCAGTTTTAATTACTTTGAGCTTTCCTAGGAGTCAGAAACTTGCTAATAAGATGTCAACAGTGTATCAGGTTTACTAGTTTATTTTGTTTTAGACTGTGGTTATATGTTCTAGTAAGAAAATGAGCTGAATTATACAAAATAAATCACTCCTTTCTGTAAGATCATATTGAGGCCATCATGATGTGGAGCACAAGATCAGTTGATCCATCAGGCCTACCCCATATCATATCCTGACTAGCTATCTTCTAACATTACACCTTAGCAATTCTATGAGTTCACATCCTTAATTGTCTTCTCCCCCATCCCATCACACCACAACCATTTAATTTCTTGTGGGAGCCCAATGTTTTTCCAGCAATTCACTTCTATTTGAGGAAAAAAGTTCCTACCATTACAAGCTTTCATTTAAGAGATATTAATCTTGTCAAGTTTTCTTCATCAAAGTATCTTTGCTCACCAACAAATAGAAAACAAAGTGAAAATTAAGAAAAACCTCATTATGTAATTTAAAATAAAAATAGAAAATGCTGGGAATACCTAGCTAGTCAGGCCACAGATATGGAATCTGAGGTCTTTGTTCGCAAGTCTAAGATCTTTTGTCAGAACTAAGGAGACGAGAAGCTTGAAGGTAATTTTTTTTGGATTCAGTATTAGCTTATCCATAGTAGATAGTGACAAGTCTCAATTTTGCCTGGAAGTTAGTGACTTGATTTTCTTCAGGGATCTGTCCTAGGACCTGTGCTGTTTGCAATATACAAATGAAACATGAGTGGGTAGGATGGCAAGTTTGCATATGATGCAAAGACTGGTGGTGTGTAGATTGCCAAAGGATATAGTGATATGGGTGGGAAGTGGCAGGTGGAATTTAATCCAGAGAAGTGTTGAACTTTGAGATCCAGTGTAACGGGAAATTATACTGTTAATGGCAAGATCCTCAAGTGTTGACTTGCAGAGGGATCTTGGATCAAAGCCCATAGCTCACTGAAAATGGCAGGTCATGGTTGTAATAAAGGTACAGTATACAATACTTGACTTCATTAGTCAAGGTACTGAGTTCAGGAGTCACAAAACTATGTTGCAGCTTTATAAACCTGTTGTATGTCATTCTGTTCCTGTTATAGGAAGAGTGCATGAAGTGTTACCAGGCTGCTATCTGGATTAGTGGCTAACACACAAATTGCTGGAGGAACTCAAGTCAGGCAGCTTTATGGATGGGAATATACTGTCAATGTTTCAGGTCAAGACACTTCAACAGACTAGAGAGGAAGGTAGCATTAGCCAAAATAAGGTGGGACAGGAGTACAAGCTAGCAGGTGATGGTAAGACCAAGTGAGGCAGAAGATAGGTTGGTGGGGAGGGGGATAGGTAAAGGAGGGAGGGGCTGAAGGATCAACTCCCAGCTTTTTGCATTGTCCCCACCCACTCACCTAGTTTCACCATCTCATACCAGCTTGTACTCCCACCCCTCTCCAAACCACCTTATTCTGGCTTCTACCCGCTTCCTTTCCAGTCCTGATAAGTGGTCTTGGCCACAATGTCAATTGTTTATTCCCCTCCATAGATGCTGCCTGACTTGCTGAGCTTCTCCAGCATTTTGTGTGTTTCTCCAGGTTTCCAGCATCTGTAGAATCTCTTGTTTGGATTTGCCATATGCTACAAGAAATTGTTCAAACTAGGGTTGTATTCTCTGGAGTGGTAGAGGGGAGACCTGATGAAAGTTTATAAAATTATGAGTGGCATAAATAGAGTACTGACAGTTATGTGTCAAAGTATCTAATACTAGAGGGAATATGATGCAAGATGTAATCGGGATAAAGTCAGAGGAGATGTTCAGGGCAATTTTTAAAATATATTTTTTAAAAATGGTGGCTAGTGCCTTGAAATGCACTATTTGGGTGGTAGTGTAGATACAAAAGGGATGTTTTAGATTTTTGTACATGTTTGAATATGTAGAGAAGGGATGAATATAGACTGTATAGGTAGAAGGAACTACTGGATTTGTTTAATTAGTTTGTTCAACACAACGTTGCGTGGTGAAAGGACTGGTTTCTACACTGTAGATTTATGAAGGAAATACCTAACAGGAAGTTGTCTCAATGGAAGAGATTCAAAGGTTATTAGAATTCTGAATTTAAACCCACAGACCTCAAGATACCATCATGAGGACACGGTGGGTTTAATAGCCATTTTCTGCTAGGTGTTGGTAAAAGTTAGTTTTCCCTCACTGCTGTTGCACCCATACAAATTACAACCAATCAGTCAAAAAATTCCTCATCTACAGTTCAGTGAAAATTTGAATAAAACATCTGCCATAATGTTTGAACCCTGAATTTTTTAAACAGCACTGAATGTTGCAATTCAAATTTAGCTTTATAGAGGAACTTTTTTTTCTGCTGAGTAGGAAATGTAGATGGCTTTGACAAGTTCCATGTACAATGCACAATTCACATACAGGAGGCAGAAAGGAAGGACTCTTCTGATGGCTCAGTTGCTTTTGTAAGTCAGCAGCTGAGTCAGGCTGGGCAGTTCCATTTCCTGTCTGCTGAGTTAACAGGTCACACCCAGGAGGCAATAAAGGAGATATTTTTGGCTGTAGAAAGCCAAGGTCAAAAAAGATTATCTGGAGATACTTTGAATTTCTTATTCAGAGACCCATTGGAAATGCATTGTATAGATGAACAATTCAGTCAGATATTTCCCATAGTTGCATAATCTGTTGGAACTGATCAATTTCATGCAAGTATGGTGACAATGGATAATGTAAGCTATACTCAGGAAACAGTAAAGAAAGGACTTCAAATGTTGTTAAAAAGATGTTGTGTCATGGTGTACTCAGGACTGGACCCAGGTGTGGAGAGAAATTAAGGTTAAACATCAGAATCAGAGCCTCAGAGGCAACCAAGTAACACGGGCAATTCATCCTCTCCAATACAGTGACCTCACCAAGTAACTGACTGAGAGTCCTCTTTAAATAATCACTGGGAAACTCATGTCAGCCACAATTTATAATCATATAACAATTACAGCACAGAAACAGGCCATCTCGGCCCTTCTAGTCCATGCCGATGCTTACACTCACCTAGTCCCACTAGCCCAAACACAGCCCATAACCCTCCATTCCTTTCCTATCCAATTTTACTTTAAATGACAATACCAAACTTGCCTCTACCACTTCTACTGGAAGCTCATTCCACACAGCTGAGTAAAGAAGTTCCCCCTCATGCTACCCTTAAACTTTTGCCCCCTAACTCAACTCATGTCCTCTTGTTTGAATCTCCCCTACTCTCAATGGAAACAGCCTATCCACATCAAGTCTATCTATCCCCCTCAATTTTAAATACCTCTATCAAGTCCCCCCTCAACCTTCTACACTCCAAAGAATAAAGACTAACTTGTACAGCCTTTCCCTGTAACCTAGTTGCTGAAACCCAGGTAACATTCTAGTAAATCTCATCTGTACTCTATTTTGTAGACAACTTTCCTATAATTGGTGACCAGAACTGTACACAATACTCAATTTGGCCTTAATGCCTTGTACAATTTTAACATTACATCCCAACTCCTATACTCAATGCTCTGATTTATAAAGGCCAGCATACCAAAAGCTTTCTTCACCACCCTATCCACATGAGATTCCACCTTCAGGGAACTACACACCATTATTCCTAGATCACTGTTCTACTGCATTCTTCAATGCCTTGCCATTTACAATGCATGTCCTATTTGGACTATTCCTACCAAAATGTTGCACCTCACACTTATCAGCATTGAACTCCATCTGCCATCATTCAGCCCACTCTTCTAACTGGCCCAAATCCCTCTGCAAGCTTTGAAAACCTACTTCATTATCCACAATGCCACCTACCTTAGTATCATCTGCATACTTACTAAACCAATTTACCACCCCATCCAGATCATTAATGTATATGCCAAACATTGGACCCAATACAGATCCTCGAGGCACACCACTAGTCACTGGCCTCCAACCTGATAAACAGTTATCCACCACTACTCTGGCATCTCCCATCTAGCCACTGTTGAATCCATTTTACTACTTCAATATTAATACCCAATGATTGAACCTTCCTAACTAACCTTCCATGCAGAACCTTGTCAAAGGCCTTACTGAAGTCCATATAGACAACATCCACTGCCTTACCTCATCAACTTTCCTCGTAACATCTTCAAAAAATTCAATAAGATTTGTCAAACACGACTTCCCACGCACAAATCTATGTTGACTGTCCCTAATCAGGCCCTATCTAGATTATATATACCATCTTCAAGAATACTTTCCATTAATTTACCCACCACTGATGTCAAACTGACAGGCCTATAATTGCTAGGTTTACTCTTAGAACCCTTTTTAAACAATGGAACCACATGAGCAATACGCCAATCCTCCGGCACCATCCCAGTTTCTAATGAAATTTGAAATATTTCTGTCAGAGCCCCTGCTATTTCTACACCAACTTCCCTCAAGGTCCTAGGGAATATCCTGTCAGGACTCAGATTTAGCCACTTATATTCCTTAAAAGCGCCAGTACTTCCTCCTCTTTAAGTGTCATAGTTTCCATAACTTCCCTACTTGTTTCCCTTACATTACACAATTCAATATCCTTCTCCTTAGTGAATACCAAAGAAAAATTGTTCAAAATCTCCCATCTCTTTTGGCTCCACACATAGCTGTCCACTGATTCTCTAAAGGACCAATTTTATCCCTCATTATCCTTCTGCTATTAATACTTGTAGAAACCCTTCAGATTTATTTTCACCTTACTTACCAAAGCAACTTCGTATCTTTTTAGCTTCCCTAATTTCTTTAGGATTTTTACATTCCTTTATTCCTTGAGCACCTCCTTTACTCCATGCTACCTATATTTATCTCTTTTTCCAAACCAAGTTTCCAATATCCCTTGAAAACCATGGCTCTCAAACTTTTAACCTTTCCTTTCAACCCAACAGGAACATAAAGATTGTACCCTCAAAATTTCACCTTTAAGTGACCTCCATTTCTATATTACATCCTTCCCATAAAACAAATTGTCCCAATCCACTCCTAAGTAGTTTTGCATCTCCTCAAAGTTAGCCTTTCTCCAATCAAAAATCTCAACCCTGGGTCCAGTCCCATCCTTCTCCATAATTATATTGAAACTAATGGTATTGTGATTACTGGACCCAATGTGCTCCCCAGCACATACATCACCTGACCCATCTCATTCCCTAACAGGAGATCCAACACTGCCCCTGCTCCAATCAATACCTCCATGTACTGCTGCAAAAAAAAACTATCCTGCACACATTTTACAAACTCCAAACCATCCAGCCCTTTTACAGAATGGGCTTCCCAGTCTGTGGAAAATAAAAATCTCCCACAATCACAACCTTGTGTTTACTACAAATATCTGCTATCTCCTTACAAATTTGCTCCTCCAATTCTCATTCCCCATTAGGTGGTCTATAATATACCCCTACAAGTGTTACTACACCTTTCCCATTCCTCAATTCCACCCAAATAGCCTCCATAGATGAGCCCTCTAATCTATCCTGCCAAAGCACCACTAATATTTTCTCAGACAAGCAATGCAACACCTCCTCCTCTTGCCTCTCCAGTTCTATCACACCTGAAGCAACAAAATCCAGGACTATTTAGTTGCCAATCACACCCCTCCTGCAACCATGTTTCACTAATAGCTACATCATATTTCCAGGTATCAATCCATGTTCCAAGCTCATCAACCTCTCTTACAATGTTCCTAGCATTAAAATAGATGCATTTAAGAAACTCTCCACCTCTTCCTGTTTATCCCCAAAAATGCAATCAACTTTCTTTTTCTTTCTTCTCCCCATATCGTCAGTCTGATCACTCCCCTTCTCCATCACCTACCTATCCTCCCTCACTGTCTACTAGCTTTCTCTATTGTGAACTAACCTCCTCTCCCCTAGTCTCTTCAAATTAATTCCCACCCCCCAACCATCCTAGTTTAAAGTCTCCCCAGTAGCCTTAGTAAATCTCCCCACCAATTTGACAAGATTAAACAGAAAATGCAATGGCTAAACAAATAGATTAGCTAACAATTAGTAAATATAGGTGTTCAAAAATCCTAGAAGCACAATGCTCTATGGCAAGCCACAGGGCTTATGACAGTACTTCCCCCCAGGCTAGCACCATATGGTCCAAGGAGTTCTCAAAACAGGTCTGAGAAAAAAAAAGCAGCAAGGTAGACCTTGAGTTTAGGACCATTGAGGCAGGCCTGAAAAACACAAGGCAAACCTGGAGCTTAAGAGAGCTCTTGGGAATCCAGAGTAGATCTGGTGTTGCTGAGACAGGCTTAAAGAATAGGACAGACCTAGAGCTCAAGGAAGCACTGGGAAATCCAGAACAGTTCAGATACTCCCATGGTAGATTTGGAAAATGGGGCAGATCACTTAGGGCAGGGCTGGAAAATCCAGAACACACACAGACCTGTAGCTGAAGGCTACTCTCAAGACAGGTTTAGAAAGAAAAGCACAAGGTAGACCTTGAGTTTGAGGTGTAGTCTACAAATTGGAAACATAGCATTTGACTGTAAAACACAACATACAACTTAGAAACATTGCATAGAATTTGGAAGCATAGCAAGATCATTTAGTTCATATTGTATTTCACTTGGAAACATAGCATAACTCAGAAACAGTATACAACTTGAGGGAAAAAGTACAACACAAGAGACTGTACAAACCCTGTTGACATAGAGAACCTCAAAAAAATCTTGAGCATATACCAGGGAATCACAGAACCTCCACTGGGTCCATAGCAGTGGGATCATCCCATCATGATGTACTCTCAGAAGACTAGAGCCAGGTGCAGAGGGACAGCAGGATCCCTAGGATGAGGCAGACCAATAGATTAACCATCAGACCCCCAAGGAGCAACACCACAAAATAATTCATCCTCTCCAACTCACTCACTGAAGGGTTGCCTGAGAGTCCTCTTTATATAATCATAGAATGCAGCCACCACATGCCAGCCACAATTAACTTAACAAGATTAAACCAAAATCACAAGGGTTTAACATCTCTAGTTAAGATAACAATTACTAAATACAGGTGCTCGAAAACCCGAGCTGCAAGGCTCATGGCGTGTTAAACAAAAGTAAACTAAATGTGAGGAAATTAACCTTAGTGATAATTATTACAATAAGTAGATAATCTTCATAATTTGATGCAATATGATACAAGATATACAAGAAGATTTTCCAAGTCAGCAGTGGAGTGCCATTCAGAAGATGGATATACAGTAGTTTTGCAGTGTTTCTGGGGCTGGCTTAGTAAAATTATTTTCTGTCAATGATCTCAAGGTTACAAGGGATAAGCAATAAGTAGTGGCTCAGGAAAGTCAAGTCTATATGTGTCTGAACAAACAGTTCCATTTCCTGTTCTTTGCTGAGTTAACAGGTCACACCCAAGATGCAATAAGGGTTATATCTTTGGCCTTAGAAAACCTGGGTAAAGGATAAGATCATTGGTCAGATACACCTTCTATTTCAAGATGTAATTAATATAAGAGTTAAAAATATATTTGTATGTAAAGTTGGGAGTAGAAGGATTGTACCTTCCAAATTCAGGGTGTTTGCTCCCTAATTTTTCTTCCTATCTCCATTCCCAATTGCTCTGTTCATAATGTCCTGAGGCAGTGTACTTTCCTAACCCAAAACATTTCTCGTAACCTTTGCAACAAACCCTCCTGCCACAGCAGAAGCCTAAATGGCTGATGCATATCACCCAGCATTCAACACCTTCCACGTCATCCCTCTTCCCAATTGTTCCTTTCCTGGATCCCTTTCCTTATGACTTAACCAAATGATGCTGGATGATTGATAATCAGAATCAGATACAGATTTGTTTATCACATGTATGTCAAGGCATACAGTAAAATTCATTGTTTGTGTTAACAACCAACACAAACGAAAGACTTGCCGGGGTCAGCCTAGAAACGTTGCCGCACGTTCCAGTGGCAACATTACATGGCCACAGTGGTCAGCAGAACAACGAAACAGAAGATAGGTAACAGAACAACAAAAGAACACAAGCCCCTTTCCTGCATCCCACACCACTCATATGCATGCACAGTCCTCCAAGCCACAGGACAGGCCCCTGGCCCTCCAACCTTCATCCTTAGCACAATGTCTGATTTTCTGGAAGTCTTCAGGCTTGGATCTTCAGTATCGACCTGCGGACTAGCTAATGATGGAACTGCAAGCTCTAGCCCTCGAACTCCCGGCTCACCAACTCCCCAGCCCTCATGCCTCCTGCTTGCATGGACATCCGATCTGGGACAAGCCCAACTTCTGCATTATACGTCCAGGTCGCAATCTTCAATGATGCCTTGGCAGTACACTATTACTTACTGCCTGAAACTTGATAGCTAAATGGAACCTGAGGCTAAAAAGAGTCACAGAGAATTGCAGCAGGAACCAGGCCCAACTCGTCGATACTGACCAAGGTGCCTAAGAGACTGCAGATGCTAAAATCTTTTTTGTACCCTCTCCAGCTTAATCATATCCTTCCTATAGTATGGCCATTAAATACTGCACACAATACTCCATCCATGGTTTCACCAACATCTTGTACTGCTGCAAAATGACATCACAATTCCTGTACTCAGAATCTTAACTAATTAAGTCAAGCATCCCATACACCTTCTTTCCACCTTGTCCACCTGTGACACCACTCTCAGGAAACAATGTACTTTTTATTGTACAGTGCCCTGTCATTCTGGGCCCAATACTGAATGCTCCTTGAATACACTCTCTATTGTGCAGCAACATTCATAAGAGGCAGCGAAGAGCAGGCAGAAAGAAATAACAGAATAAGAGTTTTTCACCATTTTCTGCCCCACACTGGTTTACAACTAAATTAATGAGAAGGACAAGTGCCACTTCCAGCCCAGGCTGCTAAGTTAACACTGCATTGGGTCATAACACCGGCTAATGGCTAACACGAGGGGCCAGAGTTTTAAGGCGTTTGGAAGTAGGTACAAGCAGGAGGTCAGTGGTAAGTTTTTTACACAGAGAGTGGCGGGTGCATGGAATGCACTCCCAGCGAAGTGGTAGAGGCGGATACAACAGGGTCTTTTAAGAGACTCTTAGATAGGTATATGGAGCTTAGAACAATAGAGGGCTATGCATAGGGAAATTGTAGGCAGTTTCTAGAGTTGGTTACATGGTTGGCACAACATTGTGGGACAAAGGGCCTGTAATGTGCTGTAGATTTCTATGATTCTATAATCTGAAAAGGACCCCACTGGTTTTGGGTGGGAGTCTTTTTTGTTTGTTCAATTCATGACTTGACGATGTGAACCAGTAAAACATCTGTTGCATCCCGGGAGGATAAGCAACAAAGCTGTTTTAACTACATGTGAATTCTATTTATAGACAAGACTGAAATCACCCTTTGATGTGCAATGACGAAGTTTCTATAAACTCTGGTATTATGGATAGTCAGCAAGGCTTTGTGTGGGACAGGTCATCCCTCACTAGCCTGATTGAATTATTTGATGATGTGACAAAGCACATTGTGATAAGGTTCCCCATGGTAGACTTATTCAGAAAGGCAGGAGATGGAAAACTTGGCTTTGTGGCTTTAGAATTGGCACGTCCATAAAAGTTAGAAGGTAGTTGTAGATGGAGCGTAATCTACCTACAGGTCGGTGACCAGTGATGGTCCTCAGGGACCTCTGCTGTTAGTGATTTCATAAATGACTTGGATGAGGAAATTGGGAAGGGTCTCAGCCCGAAATGTTGAATATTTATTCTTCTCCATAGATGCTGCCTTACCTGCTGCATTTCTTGCAGCATTATATGTGTTACTGAGGAAGTGGAAGGGCTAGTTAGTAAGTTTATAGATGATACAAAGGTAGGTGGAGTTGTGAATAGTGCAGAAGGTTCATGTATGTTGCAAGAAGAGGTTGACAGGATGCAAAACTGTGATGAGAAGTGGCAGATGGAGTTCAATCCAGAAAAGTGTTAAGTAATTCACTTTGGACGATTAAATTTAAGACAGAATGCATAATTAATAGCAGAATTATAGAGGTGTGGAGCTACAGAAGGACCTTGGAGTCCATGTCTATAGGTCCCTCAAAGTTGCCTTGTAAGTTGATTGCGTTGTTAAGAAGATGTATGGTGTGTTGGCCTTCATTAGTCAAAGGATTGAGTTCAAGAGCAATGAGGTAATGTTAGAGCTCTATAAAAAACAGTTTAGATCACACTTGGAAGAGGAAGTTTGCAGGTGCTGGAAATCCAAGCAACACACACAAAATGCTGGAGGAACTCAGCAGGCCAGGCAGCATCTATGGAAAAAAGTACAGTCGACATTTTGGGCTGAGACACATCGGCAGGAGTCCTGCCGAAGGATCTAGGCCTGAAACGTTGACCATACTTTTTCCCAGAGATGCCAGATGTTGTGGTCCATGTAGGGACCAATGACGTGGGTAGGATGAGTGAGGGGGTCCTGCGTAGGGAGTTCAGGGAGTTTGGTGCGAAGCTGAAGAGCAGGACCTCCAGGGTAACAATCTCAGGATTGCTACCTGTGCCACGTGCGAGTGAGGCAAGGAACAGAAAGATTATAAAGATTAATACGTGGCTGAGAGGATGGTGCAGGAGGGAGGGCTTCAGGTTTGTAGATAATTGGGCTTTGTTCCAAGGAAGGTGGGATCTGTTCCGAAGGGACGGTTTACACCTGAACTGGAACGGTACTAACATTCTTGCAGGGAAGTTTGCTAGTGTTTCTTGGGGGGGGGGGGGGTTTAAACTAAATTTGCAGGGGGCGGGGATCCAGAATGTGAGAGAGGATAGCGAGAGGAAGAATAAAGGACAGGTGGGGACTACATGTTTCCGGAATATTAAGTCTGTAGTAGAGAAAGGTGAGGCGGAACAAGTGATAAGGAGGACACGTACAGAGGGATGGTCTGACGGAACATGGAGTTAAATGTGTTGAAAGAATAAGTAAATTTAGGAACAACAACAAAATTCTAGGGGCGTATAGCCCGATGGGAGTTCGGGGAGCTGGGTTAAGCACAATAGGCAGCGATTCAAACAGAGAGAGGAGAAATGGGCTAAAAATTCTATATCTGAATGCACGAAGTGTCAGAAATAAGGCGGATGAGCTTGAAGCCCAGGTGCGAATGGGTAACTATGATATTGTTGGAATAACGGAGACGTGGCTGCAGGGAGATCAGACCTGGGAAATGAATGTACAAGGGTATACGTGCTATCGTAGGGACAGAAATGTGGGCAGAGGGGGTGGGGTGGCCCTGTTGGTGAGGAATAGGATTCAGTCCTTTGCAAGGGGGGACATAGGGTCAGGAGAAGTAGAGTCTGTGTGGATAGAACTGAGGAACAGTAAGGGCAAAAGGACCCAAATGGGTGTTATCTACAGGCCACCAAACGGTAGCATGGATATTGGGTGCAAGTTGAATAGGGAGTTAACATTGGCATGTGGCAAAGGTAATGTCGCAGTAGTTATGGGGGGTTTCAACATGCAGGTGAACTGGGAGAATCAGGTTGGTGCTAGACCCCAGGATAGGGAGTTTGTGGAGTGCCTACGGGATGCATTCTTGGAACAGCTTGTACGAGAGCCGACCAGGGACAAGACTATTCTGGATTTAGTGTTATGTAATGAACAGGATTTGATAAGCGATCTTGCAGTAAAGGAGCCATTAGGAGGTAGTGATCATAATATGATAAGTTTTTATCTGCAATTTGAGAAGGATAAGGGCAGCTCGGAGGTGTCAGTGTTGCAGTTGAACAGGGGAACTATGGAGCCATGAGGGAGGAGCTGGCCAAAGTTGACTGGATGGATATCCTAGCAGAAAAGACAGTGGAACAGCAATGGCAGGTATTCTTGGGAATAATGCACAAGGTGCAAAATCAGTTCATCCCCCAGAGAAGGAAGAATTCAAGGGGGGGGGGAAGGGGCCACAGTGGTTGACAAAGGAAGTCAGAGATTGCATAGCATTAAAAAAAAGTAAGTATGACAGAGCTAAGGTGAGTGGGAGGACAGATGATTGGGAAGTTTTTAAGGAACAACAGAACTTAACTAAAAATGCAATACGGGGAGAAAAAATGAGGTACGAATGCAAGCTAGCCAGGAATATAAAGGAAGATAGCAAAAGCTTTTTTAGGTATGTGAAGAGAAAGAAGATAGTTAAGAACAATGTTGGGCCCTTGAAGAATGAATTGGGTGAAATTGTTATGGGAAACAGAGAAATGGCAGAAGAATTTAATGAGTACTTTAGATCTGTTTTCGCTAAGGAAGACACAAGCAATCTCCCAGATGTATGGATGGGCCAAGGACATAGGGTAACAGAGGAAATGAAACAGATTGACATTAGGAAGGAAATGGCTTTGAGTAGACTGATGGGACTGAAGGCTGACAAATCCCCAGGTCCAGATGGTCTGCATCCTAGGGTACTAAAGGAGGTGGCCCTGGAAATTGCGGATGCATTGGTAATCATTTTCCAATGTTCCTTAAATTCAGGATCAGTTCCTGAGGATTGGAGAATGGCTAATGTTATCCCACTTTTTAAGAAAGGAGGGAGGGAGAAAACAGAGAACTATCGACCTGTCAGCCTGACATTGGTGGTGGGGAAGATGCTAGAGTCCATTATTAAGGATGAAATAGTGGCATATCTAGATAGCAGTGATAGGATTGGGCCGAGCCAGCATGGATTTACCAAGGGTAAATCATGCTTGACTAATCTGTTGGAGTTTTTCGAGAATGTAACCAGGAAGTTAGACGGAGGAGATCCAGTGGGTGTAGTGTACCTCTATTTTCAGAAGGCATTTGATAAGGTCCCACATAGGAGATTGGTGGGTAAAATCAAAGCTCAGGGCATCGGGGGGGAAGACATTGACATGGATAGAAAACTGGTTGGCAGATAGAAAGCAAAGGGTAGCAGTGAATGGGTGTTTCTCGGAATGGCAGGTGGTGACTAGTGGGGTGCCACAGGGCTCGGTATTGGGACCACAGCTGTTTACAATTTACGTCAATGATTTAGATGAAGGCATTGAGAATAACATCAGCAAATTTGCTGATGATACTAAGCTGGGTGGCAGTGTGACATGTGATGAGGATGTTAGGAGAATTCAGGGTGACTTGGATAGGCTGGGTGAGTGGGCAGATACTTAGCAGATGACGTTTAATGTGAATAAGTGTGAGGTTATCCACTCTGGGAGTAAGAACAGAAGGCAGATTATTATCTGAACGGTGTAGAGTTAGGTAAGGGAGAAATACAAAGAGATCTAGGAGTCCTTGTTCATCAGTCACTGAAGGTGAATGAGCAAGTGCAGCAGGCAGTGAAGAAGGCTAATGGAATGTTGGCCTTTATTACAAAGGGAATTGAGTACAAGAGCAAGGAAATCCTCTTGCATTTGTACAGAGCCCTGGTGAGACCACACCTGGAGTATTGTGTACAGTTTTGGTCTCCAGGGTTAAGGAAGGACATCCTGGCTGTAGAGGAAGTGCAGCGTAGATTCACGAGGTTAATTCTTGGGATGTCCGGACTGTCTTACGCAGAGAGGTTAGAGAGACTGGGCTTGTACACGCTGGAATGAAGGAGATTGAGAGGGGATCTGATTGAAACATATAAGATTATTAAGGGATTGGACAAGATAGAGGCAGGAAATATGTTCCAAATGCTGTGAGAGTCCAGTACCAGAGGGCATGGTTTGAGAATAAGGGGTAGGTCATTTAGGACAGAGTTAAGGAAAAACTTCTTCTCCCAGAGAGTTGTGGGGGTCTGGAATGCACTGCCTCGGAAGGTAGCGGAGGCCAATTCAATGGATGCTTTCAAGATGGAGCTAGATAGGTATCTTATGGATAGGGGAATCAAGGGATATGGGGACAAGGCAGGAACCGGGTATTGATAGTAGATGATTAGCCATGATCTCAAAATGGTGGTGCAGGCTCGAAGGGCCGAATGGTCTACTTCTGCACCTATCGTCTATTGTCTATAATAAGGATGGGGAACCTTTATAGAGGGTGCAGAGGAGATTTTCAATTTAATTAATTAATTTAGTTAGTTACTGAGATATAGTGCGGAGTAGGCCCTCCGGTCCTTCAAGCTGCACTACCCAGTAACACCCCCCCCCCCACCCATATAACCCTAGCCTAATCATGGGACAATTAACCTACCAACCAGTACAACTTTGGGAGGAAACCAGAGCACCCAGAGGCAACCCATGTCTTCATGGGGAGAACGAACAAACTCCTCACAGACAGTGGCAGGACTTGAGCCCAGGCTACTGGTACTGTAAAGTGTTGTGCTAACCACTACGCTACCATGCCACTCCTTAGACCACGATGCTACTTGGATTAGAGAGCATGTTTATGAAGATGGGTTGAGAGAGCTAGAGTTTTCTTTTTGGAGTGAAGGAAGATGAGGGGTGACTTGACAGAGATGATAAGAGGCATAGATTGAGTGGATAACCAGACACTTTCTCCCAGGAAATGACTAATACTAAATGAGGGACTTCAATATGCAAGGAGATTGGGAAAATCAGGTTGGTGTCGGGTCACAAGAGAGGGATTTTGGTGAATACCTATGAGGTGGTGTTTTAGAGCAGATTGTGCTTGATCCTACTTGGGGAAAGGCCATCTTAGGCTGGTGTTGTGTAACAACCCAGATCTTATTAGGGAGCTTAACGTAAAAGAATTCTTCGGAGGCAGTGATCATAATATGATCGAATTCATAATGCAACTTGAGAAGGAGAAGCACAACTCACATGTATCAGTATCACAATGGAATAAAGGGGATTTCAAATGCTTGAGAGAGAAACTTGCCCAGATGGATTGGAGGAGGACACTGGTGGGAATGACAGCAGAGCAGAGGTTGCTAAAGTTTCTGGGTGTAGCTCACAAGGTACAGAATAGATACTGTAGGTCCCACAGAAGAAGTTCTCAAATGGCAAGGTTAGGCAACCGTGGCTGACAAGGGAAGTTAAGGATTGCATAAAAGCCAAGGAAAGGGCATATAAGGTAGCAAAACTGAGTGAGAAGTTGGATGATTGGGAAGCTTTTAAAATCCAACAAAAGGCATCTAAAAAAGCTTGGGAAAAGATTAAATATGAGGGTAAACTAGCCAATAATATAAAGCACAATACTAAAAGACTTTCCAGTTATATAAAGTGTCAAAGTTAGGTGAGAGTTGACATTCGATCACTGGAAAATTATTCTGTTGAGGTAGTAATGGGGGGCAAAGAAATGGCAGATGAACTTAATGGGTACTTTAGATCATTCAGCACTGTGGAAGACACTAGCAGTGTGCCAGAGGTCCGTGAGTGTCAGGGAGCAGGAGTGATGGTCACTGTTATTACAAAGGAAAAAATGCTGGGCAAATTCAAAAGCTCTTAGGGTGGATAAGTCACCTAGGCCAGATGAACTACATCCCAGAGTCCTGAGAGAAGCTGCTAAAGAAATAATGGATGCATTGGTCATAATCTTTTAAGAATCACTTGATTCTGGCATGGTCCCGGTGGACTGGAAGATTGCAAATATCACTCCACTCTTTAATAAGGAAGAAAGGCAAAAGAAAGGAAATTATAGGCCAGTTAGCCTAACCTCAGTGGTTGGGAAAGTGTTGGAGTCTATTATTAAGGATGAGGTTTCGAGATACTTGGAAACTAATGATAAAATAAGTCAAAGTCAGCATGGTTTCTGTAAAAGCAATGCGATTGAAGCAGGACTCCCAAAAGTTTAATTTACAGATTGAGTCTGTGGTAAAGAAGGCAAATGCAATGTTGGCATTTATTTCAAGGGGAACAGAATATAAAAGCAAGGCGATAATACTGAAGGTTTATGAGACACTAGTCAAGCTGCACTTGGAGTATTGTCAACAGTTTTGGGCCCCATATCTCAGAAAGGATGGTTTGTTGTTGGAGAGAGTCCAGAGGAAATTCATGAGGTGATTCTGGGAATTAAGGAGTTAACATATCAGGAGCATTTGGCAGTTTTGGGCCTGTACTCCCTGGAATTTAGAACAATGCAGGGGGATCTCATTGAAACTTACCAAACGTTGAAAAGACTAGATAAGGTGGATGTGGAGAAGATGTTTCCTATGGTGGGGGTATCTGGAAGTAGAATTGAGGGGTGACCTTTTAGAACAGAGGTAAGGAGGATTTTTTTTTTAGCTAGAGAGCAGTGAATCTGCAAAATGCTCTGCCACAGACTGTGGTGGAGGCCAAGTCAGTGGATATACTTAAAGCCAAAGTTTCCTGATAGGTCAGGGCATCAAAGGATATGGCGAGAAGGCAGGTGTGTGGGGTTGAGTGGGATCTGGAAACAGCCACGATGGAATAGTGGAGCAGACTCGATGGGCTGAATGGCCTAATTCTGCTCCTATATCTTATGGAGGGTGCATAAATTTAAGGTGATTGGAAGAAAGTATAAGGAGGATGTCAGAAGTAAAGTTTTACACAGACAGTGATGGGTGAGTGGAATGCCCTGTCAGGTGTGATGGACAGGCAGACACTGTAGGGACATTTAAGAAACTCCTATATAAGCACTTGGATGATAGAAAAATGGAAAGCTCTGTAGGAAGGAAAGGATGATTGTAGGATAGGTTAAAAAGTTGGCACAACATCTGGGCCAAAGAGCCTATACTGTGCTGGAATGTTCTAAGTTCTATGGCTCTATTGCCTCCTAATGTTGGCACCTAAATTAGATAGAGTAGCTTATGCTCTGGATATCAAACATAAGAACATATGAACTAGGAGCAGGAGTAGGCCATCTGGCCTGTCGAGCCTGCTCCACCATTCAATAAGATCATGGTTGATCTGGCCATGGACTCATCTCCATCATAACCCTTATTTCCCCTACTATGCAAAAAATTCCCCTCCTATGCCAAAAACCAGATTAATAAAATATTTTGATTTTAGGAGAAAATTTTTTTTAGGAAGGAACATAATTGTCTGGACCAAATTATTGCAAGAAAATATTTGATATGTGAAGATGCAGGAAGAATGCATTAGACAATTCCTTTGGAGGAACCATCTGAAAAATATTTACAGAACATTTTAAGTTACAATAGCATCATATCTTTAATTCATTTTGGATTAACTTTAAAGGGATTTAAGTATCTACAAGTACAAATTAGAGAGGAGTTACTGCATCAGTATAGAACATAGAAAAACATAACTTTGCATAAAATATTAGTACTATTAAAAGTAAGAAATTCCTCAAATTAGGTAGTGCATGGATGTCAAAATTAACCAGATGAAAGCCTTCTAATTAAAGATTTCCACAGAATGGAAACTAAATTTAACAATTTAAATACACAAACTCCTAATTCTACATACAAAATTAATTAGAATACCACTTCAAAAATGAATTTAATTGAAGAACATATGCTTCAAACAGTGATTTAAAATATAAAAAATATCATGCTTCCTGCTAGAACTTGCAGTAGATGCATAAATTGTGCTTCAAATGCAGCACAACTCTTCTAATTTAAAAAGGAAATGTTTTGTTTGTGATAAGATCCAAGTCTGGATTTGTAGTTTAAAAGCTGGAAATCATACATTGGCACCTTTTAAAATGACAATAACAGGAAATGTTCTGTTTAAAAATGGCAGTGCCTTTTGGACGACAGAGGTGCATTTGCAAGGATATAGGGGTAACTGTTGTTAAGGCATTTCTGCCTTCCTGGCTGAAGCAGGATGTATGGCAATGAGGGTCTGTAAGGCTAGTGATAAATCCTTTCTTTAAAGAAATTCAGAATCTATAATGTTGGCAAAGTAAGTCAAAAGGTAGTGCTAAACAGTTTGTATGAAATTACACAGAACAAACCCTATTAAAATTGACATGATTCATCAAATTCGATGGTACCAATTTTGGGACCAAAATTTCTTCTTGTGGGAGGAAGGAAAATCCAGAGTAAAGAAGTGCTCAGTTTTGGGCAAACTGGTTAAGAATCTGTTGCTCTGCAATGCAATGAGGGTGCAGGAAGCAGCAAAACTATTTGTAATTTATAGGGGGGACAGGAAAGTTCAGAGGAGTACAGTACTATATATGATATGGATAATAAAATGGAAGGAAGCAATTTGATTTCATTTGCATTTTTCTGAGCAAACTAGTTAATGTGCTATTTTAAACAGTTTGATGACATACGAAGTTTGAAACAGTACGAGTAGGAATTTACTATATATGTGTTAATGAAACACTATGCTAAAAGGAACGTAAATCAATGTTGACACTTGAAAAGGAGATTACAGACCAAAGAGTAGATTTTAACATCTGGCTACGTTCTTGGCAAAATGTTCAGTTGAGCTTCTAATCCTCAAAGTATAACAAAATAAGCAAAAGTGTGTTGATGCTTTACATTTTAATTAAAAACATAACATCTGGAAATACTCAGCAGATTAGGCAACATTTGGAGGGGCAAATAAACTGTGTTAATAATTCAGTGTTTAAAGCTGCAGAGAATGGGAAGAGTTGGCAGAACAAGGGAAAATGCCTGTGAAATGCTGGAGAACGAGGGAGAATGAATGTCATCAATAGACATAGTATCAGCTCAGAGAGGATGATGAAGGCTTGTTAATTGCAAATGTTTTCTTTTGAGGGTTACTGATTTATATTACTGAAATTCTACATTAAGCCATTTTTAAATAAGGTCACTTTTCTATAATGCCAATGAGATTCAAGTCCTGAATGTCTGCCCACTATAGTTTGTCAGCCCTTGATTAGTATAATACATAGTGGCTCAGAAGTCAATACAGCCAGTAATATGTAAGTCTGAGAGGGCAACTACAGAAGATTAGGAAGTTGGGGCTATGAAGGTCCATTTTATTATTGGACACGTCATTAAATGCTGGAAGAAGTTCCGCTGCTAACACAGGAAAATATTGTTTCCTTTATCTTTCTTTCTCCTTTTTGCCACCAGTGTAATTGGGCAGAGATGGTACAGAATTATGAGCAAAGTTTTATCCAAGAAGGAAGTTTTAAAATCCTTCTTAAAAAAGAATAATCGAAGAAAAAAGCAGATGGTGATGTTTGGAATGAGAATTCTAGAAATTAGGCCCTAAACCAAGAATGGGATGATGCAAATTGAGGACTGCATGAAGCACAGATACTTAAATGTTTCCAATTTGCAAAGAGAGGTATAGCTCCAGTTAGGCACCAGAAGATACCACAGCCAAAGAAAAGCATTCTGAAAGTTTCCCATACCTGAATGAGGGTTAATATATCAAATGAAAATAATTTATTTGCACCCTCTCCAAAACTAGAAAACAAAGAGTCTTTGTCTTAGTTTTTTATGGAAATCCGTTTGTAATTCCAAAAGTACAGCTCGGTTTATATTCTTGATACTATGTTAACTACATATTGTTCAGATCACAAGAACTCATCTGAATACACATTTTATGTGAAAAGTTTGCTTTGAGTCAGTTCACCTAACGGGCAGAATTAAGTCAGCAATCTGACACAGACTCTGGGTCTTCACTTCTGACAGAAACCAGCAAGAGAGATCTGTATAAAAAGACTTTTGTACCTGCATGACATGTATTTCGCATTTTAAGTAATACTGCTTTTAAAGGTGGGGACCATCATGAATTTGAGTAAATTAGTACATTTTTAGCAACACATGTGAAAATCCTAATTTCCATCTCTTAACCCTATTTGTAAAAAAATGAAGACTTTTACAAACTTCTAGGTCCTCAGGATAATGTTGAAGCACTTTTTAGCCAATTAAAAACTTTTTATTTAAATGACCATTTTGAAGCATGGTCGAAGCTGGCAGTCTATAAAATAAATTACCAACAATAGAAGTGATATAATTGGATAAGTATTCAGCTTTGCAATTTTTTCAGTCAGTGTCAAAAGTTAGCCAGGTTATAGGGAGAAACAACTCTGCTTATTTCAACAGCGCTAGAGGATTATCTTTGTTCTGCTGAGTGAGCAAACATGATCTAGGTTTGATATCTTTTGTGAAAAGCAGTGCATTTAATAATTAGAGTGATCCCTGCCTATTGCGTATCTTTGTAATGGGACTTAAAATCACTTCCTTTTGTTACTGACTGGGGAATGCTATCTGAGTCAAAATGAAAAGTTCAAAACTGCCCCTTTTTCCATTCCCCATTCTGGTTACCTTCTCATCACTTCTCTTTACCTGCCCATCACTTCCCTCTAGTGTCTATCCATCATTCCCAGCTTCTGACTGCATCCCTCCTTCCCAACCCACACACCTTCCCCCTCACCCAGTCTTAGCTACCATCTGCCAGCATATTCTGGTTTATTCTTCCATCCTTTCCAGTCCTGATGAAGCATCTTAGCCTGAGACATTAACAATATTCCCTTCCACAGATGCTGTCTGACTTGCTGAGTTCATCTGGCATTTTGTTTGTGTTATCCAGAACTTCTACTTTACTAAGATATACTTTGTGATATGTTGCATGGTTTCCATTAGTTCATTGGACTGCCTGTTCTTCATCTAAGAACCCAGAGAAGTGTGCTGAGGAACATCTGTGGAAAATATCACTACAAAATTTATCCTCTTCACTGGATAGCTTTCCTCGAAATATCTCTGAATATGAACCAGGAAACAGAAACACTGGCTCATTTTTACCTCCCTGAGTACGACCAATCAAACTAATTAGTATAATAAACCCATCTCCAGAAGGAATTTTGCAAAACGTGCAAGTGACCTCATCAATGGTAGATACATTTTGTGATTACTTCTGCAAACAAGAGGAGAACTGGATTCCCTAGTTTCTTTCAAGGATTACAAAGGACACATGATTTAGGAATTTTGCCTTTAGCTGTCCTTAAAGGTAAAATACCTGAATAAATCAACAAGAATTCCCATGTGTTGATAGACTCAATCTAGCTAATGGGGACTAACACTAAGCAAACTCAATAATTATGCAGTTAAATACAAGTTGAATGAATTCACACTTCAAATATTTCTGTCAACCATATCTTTGCTAGGGTGTGAGTAAAAGTGCTACTCATAAGAACAGTGATAGAATAAAATGAACAACTAATGAATCCCCTTTTCAACACTGCAAATGCACATTTCTGTAAAATGTGCCACAAAGTCTCAATGTGTTTAAATATAAATGGCATTGTCATTTCACTACCTCATTTAAGTCAGGTTTTGAAATGAGAAATTATCTTCTGGTTGCTAGCTTCATTTTTTTCTGGGTAGAATTATTTTTGGGCTGAACTATCTGGCCAGCATTATTTTTCATGTACTCTCAATTAGAGGAGCTGTGTTTTAACCTTACACAAAAAAAAAATTTTAAACATTTATCTGAGCCCCTTCAGTTTGCTCCACCGCTTGATAATATGGCTGGTTTGATCTTGGAATCAGTTCCTCTTTCCATCATGTTCTCCATTACCCTTAATTACCCAATAATTTCAATGTTGATGCATGGGGGGGGGGTAAATTAGAGTTGCAGAGGGTTGGGAACCGGAGTGCCAGAACAGATTGTGAAGTGGTTGTGAAGAAAAATGTGTTAAACCTACATACGAAGTTATGAATCAAAACGTCAAGCATGGTGGGATTAATGTTCTGGGCTGCAGGGATTAAAGGGGAAGGGTGGCATTACTAGCCAGGGAAAATGTCACAGCAGTGCTCAGTCAGAACAGAATGAAAAACTTGTCTAGTGAGTTTTATGAATGGAACTAAGGAATAAGAAAGGTATGACCATGTTAATGGGATTATATTATAGACCACTCAATAATCCATGGGATTTAGAGGAGCAAATTTGTAGAGAGATTGCAGACTGTTGCAAGAAACATAAATTTGTGATAGCAGATGATCTGAACTTTCCACATATTGACTGGGACTGCATACTGTAAAAGGGCTGGATGAGAAAGAGTTTGTCAAATATGTTTGGGAAAGCTTCCATAGCAGTCTCAGCTAGAGAGAGTGCAATACTAGATCTCTTAGTGAATGAGGCCGGGCAGGTGACAGAAGTTCATAGGGGAACTCTTTGCATCTAGTGATCATAATGCCATTAGTTTCAAGATAATTATGAAAAAGGATAGGTCTGGTCTTTGGTTTGAGAATCTAATTTGGAGAAAGGCTAATTTTGATGGTATCAGAAAGGTTCTGGCAAATGTGGATTGGGACGGGTTGTTTTCTGGCAAAGGTGTACTTGCTAAGGGGGAGGCATTCAGAAGTGAAATTTAGAGAGTACAGAGTTTGTATGTTCCTGTCAAAATAAAAGGCAAGGTTAGGTTTAGGAAATCTTGGTTTTCAAGAGAAATTGCCCTGTTTAAGAAAAAGAAAGAGGTTCATAGCAGGTAGGAATAAATGAGGTACTTGAGGAGTATAAGAAATACAAGAGAGCACTTAAGAAGGAAATCAGGAGAGCTAGAAGACAACATCAGGTTGCTTCAGCAGACAAGGTGAAGGAAAATCCTAAGGGCTTCTAGGATATATTAAGAGCAAAAAGATAGCAAGGGATAATATTTGTCCTCTGAAAGATCAGAGTTGTAATCTATGTGTGGAGATGAAAGAGATGGGAGAGATCTTAAGAAGTTTTTCATTCAGGTTGACTCTATAATTTCATCTTTTGTTTGGAATAATAAAAGACCAAGAATTGGCAAATATCAAAACTAAAAAAAGATGGAGGTCTTGCTTTGCCTAATTTAAGAATGTATTATTGGGCTGTTAATATACGTTATATGTGTTTTTGGTTATATTGGGCTGATATAAATGAATGACCACATTGGGCTGATTTGGAATTGAATGCTGTGAAACAGTTTCACTCAACCTCATTATTAGGAGCTTCTCTAGCTGTACAACTGGCTAAAATTAATAATTTAAATTTATATCCTGTGATTAAGCAGTCATTATGAATTTGGTTCCAGTTTCGTAATTTTTTAAATCTCAAAATATTTAAACTTTTTAGTTTAATTTATCGAAATTATTTATTTAAACCATCATTAAGTGATCCTACCTTTCTTCTTTGGAGGAATAAAGGAGTTTATTCCTTCACGGATCTGTTCCAAGATGGCCGATTGATGTCTTTTGAGAAATTAGTAACTAAATACTCTCTCACATATTCACATTTCCTGCAATATCTTCAGGTCAGACACTTCTTACAAAAATACTTAAGTAATTTTCCATATATACAAGATTCTGACCTGTTAGATATTATTTTAAAAATGAATCCTTTAGTAAAGGGTTTTATCGGGAAAACATAATTTATTGTTACAACAGCACAATTACCCTTCACTTAGATTAAGCAAAATTGGGAGAGAGAGCTTAACATGACCCTGGTAACAGAAGATTGGTTGCGGATTTTGAAGTTGGTTAACTCTTCTTCGATTTGTGCCAATCACTCTTTAATTCAATGTAAAATTGTACATCATTATTATTTGACAAAGGAGAGACTGTCTAAAATATTTCTTAATGTTGATAATCACTGCGACAGATGTAAAACCGAGACAGCCACATTGACACATATGTTTTGGTCGTGCCGTTTCTGTACTGAAACATTTTTGGAAGTCTGTTTTCTCTACAATTTCTAAAGTTTTAAAAATTAATTTACAATCTAATAAATTAACAGTTTTATTTGATATAATCCCTCAATATATTCATGGTATTTCTCCATCAGACCAACATGTAATTGCATTTGTTACAAAATTGGCCAGAAGGGCTATTTTGTTGAACTGGAAAGATGCTTCTGCTCCTAATTTGATACAATGGTTTTCTCAGGTGATATTATGTCTTAGTTTAGAGAAAATCAGAAGTCGAACTTTTGATCCTCGATTTGATTTTGAGAAAAGGTGGGGTTCATTCGCCCACTACTATCATCTGATTTGAGTTAATTAATATGGTTTCCTTCCAATTTTTCTTTAAGTGGATTTGAGTTGGCGGATTGATGTTTTTTTAAATGGAAGCTTATATGAAGTATAGCTCCGGGGTTGTACTCCCAATGGATTTTTTCAGTTAGTAGGGGTTTTTTTTCCCTTCTTTTTCTTAAAAAAATTCTTAACACTTTATTTTTTTCTTATTATTGATATATCGCTTAGCTTTGTTAATCAGTTACTTGCTCATTTAATTCCCTATTGTACATAATGACATATTGACTTAATGTTTTTTTGTTAATTGTCAATAATAATTAATAAAAAGTTTTAAAAATGAGATGGGAGCGATCTTAAATACATTCTTGGCAACTGTATTACTTGGGAGATGGACACAGAATCTATAAATGTGAGGCAATGCAGTAGCAAGTTCATGGGCTCTGTACAGATTACTGAGGCGTAGCTGTTTGCTGTCTTGAGGCAAATTAGGGTGGATAAATCACCATGGCCTGACAATGAGTTCGTTCAGACTCTGTGGGAGGTTAGTACAGAGATTGCAGGGGCCCTAGCAGAGATATTCAAAACATCCTTAGCCATGGGTGAGATGCCGGGGGATTGAAGAATAGCTAATGCTGCTACATTGTTTAAGAAAGGGTCTAAGAATAACCCTGGAAAATATAGGCCAATGAGTCTGTCAACAGTAGTGGGAAAGTTATTCAAAGGTATTCTAAAGGACCAGATATATAAATATTGGGATAGACAGGGACTGATGAGCAATAGTCAACATGACTTTGTATGTGGTAATTCATATCTAGCCAATCTTACGGAGTTTTTCAAGTAAGTTACTAGGAAAGTTGATGTTGTCTACGTGGACTTTAGCAAGGCCTTTGACAAAGTCTTGCATGGGAGCTTGGTCAAGAGTTCATTTGCTTGGCATGCAAGATGAGGTAGTAAATTGGATTAATCAAGCAACATGTAAAAATTGTTTTGATTTCCAGCATCTGTAGATTTTGTTTTGCTTGAAATTGGATTAAACATTGGCTTCACGGAAGCCAGAGAGTGGCTGTAGATGGTTGTCTCTCTGACTGGAAGCCAGTGACTTGTAGAGTGCCTCAGGGATCAGTGCTGGGTCCATTGTTGTTTGCCATCTACATCAATGATCTGGATGATAATCTATAAACTGGTTCAGCAAATTTGTGGACAGCACCAAGATTGGGGGTGTAGTGAACAGCAAGGAAGACTATTGTAGTTTGCAGTGGAATCTGCACAAGTTGGAAAAATGGCAGATGGAGTTTAATGCAGACATGTGTGAGGTGGAGGAAAAATCAGGGTTGGTCTTACATGGTAAGTGATAGGGTAATGAGGAGCGCAATAAAACAATGAGATCTGGGAATACAGATCCATAATTCCTTGAAAATGGTGTCACAGGTAGATAGGGTTGTAAAGAAAGCTTTTGGCACATTGGCCTTCATAAATCAATGTACTGAGTACAGGAGTTGGGATGTTAGATTGAAATTGTATAAGACATTGGTAGTGCTTAATTTGGAGTATTTTGTGCAGTGCTGGTCACCTACCTACAGGAAAAATGTAAATAAGATTAAAGAGTGTGGAGAAAATGTACAAGGATGTTGCTGGGACTTGAGACCTGAGTTATAGGGAAATATTGAATAGGTTGGAGCTTTATTCCCTAGAATGTAAAGAGAGATTGAGGGGAGATTGATGAGGTATACAAAATTACGAGGGTTATAAATAGGGTCAATGCAGGTAGGCTTTTTCCACTGAAGGTGAATGAGAGTACAACTAGAGGTCATGGGTTAAGAGTGAAAGGTGAAATGTGTACCGAGAACTTGAGGGGGGAACTTCTTCACTCTAAAGGTGGAGGTAAGAGTGTGGAATGAGCTGCCAGTGCAGGTGGTGGATGTGGGGTTGATTTTAACATTTATGAGAAATTTGGATAGGTATAAGTATGAGAGAGATATGGAGGGCTGTGGTCCAGGTGTAGGCCAATGGGATTATGCAAATTAATAGTTTGGTTTAAACTAATGGGTCAAAGGGCTTGTTTCTGTGCTGTAGAGTTCTATTTCTCTATGATACCATAGGAGAGAAAGTGTTATCTTACTGCCTGTTCTTTCTGAGTGTAGATGTAAATGATCATCTTACATTCCTTATTAAATCCTATATTTCTGCTGGTTTGTGTAGATCTATCCGTTTAATATTACTAAATATTTTGGCTCTGAGTTTAGACAGACGGTTTAGTAGTTTCCTTTTTAATATTAATGGTTGGTTGAGCGTCAAAAACGTGGAGACGCGCTTTTGTTAAGTTTATGTAATTTCTAGCAGTTTATATATTCCTTCCTGAATGAGGGATTTCTTTCCGTTGTTTTTAGAACAATATTAATTCATGGCTGGATCCAAGGAGGCTAAACCATCATGGCTAAACTAGGAGTTCCTTGTTCCGATTGGGCCTGATCTGACTGGACATTGGGAAACATTAAATTTCTTCTCTTACCTCCCCAAAACTATTATTAGTACTTCTAAGATGTTGTATTATTTTTAAAAGGACTTCAGTTTTATTTAAACGTGTTGATGGGCCTGGATCAGTTATACTTTCTTATTCTCCTTAAAGCCTGCTTACTCATATAATTTTTCGTGCTTATATATACCTTAGATATTCTTAGATTGTTCACGTGCGCAAAAAAAAAATGATCTGGACTACTTGATATCGCCAGTAGCTGTGCCCGTTGCAACACTGTGAGGCGTGGTCTGTTTCTTCATTGCTTGAAATGTGAACATTTTCCTGGGTGTGGTGTCAAGTTCCGTTAGTAGGAAGTTGGAGTTGTGCTTCATACAAAGTTAAAGCAGTGACCGCTCTCAGAGTGCAGTTAACGTAGCTCAAGATCTCCTTTCCTAACTGCTTGCTTCCGAGGGCGCATAACTGACCGGTTTGTGCTGGCGTTGCCATTTCTGAATCGCAGCGGAGCGGCGAGCAGCCGATGGGCGGAGCGAATATCTGCCTTTAAGCAAAAAGCGGCAATTTGTACAAAAGAAAACTGAGTCTCTGTTGGAAGTGGCCTGAGAGTACAACAAAGCAAAATGCCGAAAACGGTAAGCAATCTGTACAAATGTGACATCGGTGCTTACTGTGCCGTGTGTGTTTGAATGTTAGTTTTACTCCAGTCAGTATTGCCGGAATACGTTTTCTTATGCATTTCTGAGCTTTATTCGTTGTTTTTATTGTAAGTTTCTTTTCTCTCCCCCCCCCCCCCCTCACTTGCATAGACCTTTTTGAAAGTTCAGTTTCCGCCGTTGCTATTCAGCTTGGAGTGATGCCGCCCGCCCGCCCGCCTGCCCGCCTGCCTGCCTGCCAGCGTAGGTCCGGGCCGCCCTGCGCTCGCAGTGGATCGGTGCAGCTCCCACTGAATGCCAGTTCCGGCTGCTAGTGGAGGGGCAACAGTAGAGTACACTGTTACTTCTGTAACGTGGTTCAGCGCTCCCTCTGCGGCTTGACAGTTTCACAAAAGTGCACCGGTTAATTCCTAACGACCCTGTCTTGGGGTCAATCTAATTTTAAATCTTTAGTAATTAGTGCAGAGTTTTACTACATGCATTTCCCTTTGCTTGAAAATTTCCCGCTTTTGGGAAGTGTATTAATATTTCAACAAAGCTCTTAATTCTATCATTGGCTGTTGTCCAACTTGTAACGGAACTCAAATGACTCAAGGCTTCCTGAACTGCGTCATGTATGGGATTCTTTCCTAACAGTAGTCTGGTGGGTGATGGAAGCCTTATTTGGCATTCTGTCTGTTCTTGCGCTGTAGGGTCACAGTCTTGGGACAATGGTTCTGTTTTATCTGAGTCGAGCTTGATTTAATCATTCTCTCCGTCTTGCTTCCCCACCCTCGGCGAGTCAGTTTACTCAAACCAGGCTTCATTGCAACAGGGCAGTTTCTCATGAACCACCCACTCTCACTTCAGTTTTTTTGGTCTCGGTTAATATTGGCAACGTGCACGGCTTTATGAAGTATTTCCGACTAAATAAGGTTAACTTCGGAAAGTTAATTTTAAGTAATACAACCTACTGATCGCGGGTCCTTTTTAATCATGCTTTCATTGAAGTACCAATGAAAATCAGGGACTTATCAAAAGGAAATTCAAAAGCAGACATTTTAACAGAGGCTTCCTGTATTTTTTTTTAGTTGACTTGCCAGTCTTTTACACCCACGATTTTTATTCGGATAGCGGGGTGATGGGTCATATTTGCTGTCGTGAGTTTGTGGTTGTGGTGACCATTGACTATCGTGCTGTCCTATGCACCAGAGATTTTTTTTCTAGTATTTCCATCACCGCCTGATGGGCCTATTGATGGGCTTCTTCAATACGTTTTCCAAAGGTGCTGATTCATGGTGGAAGTTGTACCATAGAAGATGATGACTGCCTCCGCCCAAAGAGCCCCTCCTGTGTAATTTCCTTTTTTTTGGTTAATAGCTGAAGGTAGTTGATAGCAAAAACAGGATCAAAAGTGATTTGCTAGTAGGCCAGTTGATCACTTTTTTTGTGCGTTTTCATATTTTTATCTTAAGTGTTCTATTTTAATCTAGTTGATCTTCAAAATTGCTGTTGGTTTAAGTGTGGTTGTTAGGTCGCAGGTTGATCTATCCAGCCCTGAAGTTTTTAATCCTTTTTATGGCACATCGGGTATTTTTGAACTTGTGGTGCAAATGGTGAGTTGTTGATTCAGGAGTTGGTCATTACTTAACATATTTCCCCCTCCAGCTTGCAGTATCCTCAACAATAACCTTTTGAATGGATTCCATATTTAACACTGAATGGTGAAGTCTTTGGTGACATACCCAAATGTACAAA